>NC_053426.1:71279976-71356724 GCF_007990345.1 Gossypium hirsutum | reverse complement strand
ATTCATTCAAGGAAAGTTAGCAAATTGATCGAAAAACAATACCTCACTCTGACTAGATAGACACCTACCTTCATCCATACCAAACAAAGGTAGACAAGACTGCTCATCCGTAACGTAAGAGAATGCTCGAGAAAAGTTCTAACATTAACTAGATTAGATCTTAAAGATAGAAGAAAGATAGGGAGACCTCTTCAGATAGACTACCACATCCTCTCGGATGAAAGGCATGGGGATAAAATAATTTTTAACCTGAAAACTGTTGTCCTTTCGTCGACTATTAGACCTGCTTCAATCCAAACCTCAAGGCTAAGACCACTTATTTCGCATCAACAGAAAAGACTGGCATATGTAGAGCAAAAGCACTGACACTGACTACCGCTCATGCCCCTAGCCAATTCAAACTCGATCCTAAGGCGATGGGTGATTCTCTATAAAGTTTAATATACATCACTTTAGCTGTTGGTACGAAACTAGACTAGGCTATGATTCACATCTCGAAAGTTCTCAGATCTGGACCTAAGGCCTGGGACTGCTTCTTCCTTATCGCCCGACTATTGCATCGCCTTGACTTGGGCCGGGAACTCAAAAGAAATTGACCTTGAGCCTGCTAATTAAAGTCAACCTTTGCCTTTTAAAACAGCTATTGCTTGTCTTTCTAAATCATTATGAGAGTGCCACATCTCTCGATCTCTATCTTCTTTAGGGACATCGAGGCTTTAAGACCGATTGGACGTGCCCAAAAAGGGAGACCGGAGACCGCGTTGAAGCCTTTGCCAACTTTCCGTCTCAGGCAAGAGCTACGGAACTAAAGCACCAACGGCTCCTCTTCCGACTGACATTGGTACTGCTATCGGGTATGAATTATAAATTAAGCAGTCGATGCCCTGATCCGGGAATAAGAGACTTTATCTTCCAGTTTCACTCATCCCTTCAGTGCAAGATGAGTAGATAGCAGAAGTTCTTCATTCCCATTCTGGATATTAGTGAAGCTTGCCCTTAAGGTGTTCTCACCTGTGCTATCAATAAGAAGGACCATTCCCTGGTAGGCTAAGCCAGAAAGAGAGAAAGAGAATGTTAAAGGCTACGCACCTTGGTCCAGAGCGAGGATTGGGATAAGTTGAACCCGTTCTCTTTAGTTCTATTTTCACTAGCCGAATCGCTATCTCTGGAACCAAAGTCGTATTTATTCCATATCCTAATGTAATGCCCTTTAAACCACCAACAGGTCCTATTCCGCCAACACTGAAAAAAGGGCTCTCTGCGGCTCAGTTGGTTAGTACCTTAAACTAATTAGCCATTTCAGCTGCCTCATAGCTGTGATGGCTCTTGAATAACGCATAGTCTATGTCATCTTCTTTGCCAGGAGCATTCGACTGAGAAGTATGCATTAGTAGACTCTCTAAGCCTAGCAATGGAGTCTGGGAGTAGCTCTTGTCTTGGTCAGCTTTCGCTCGAGTGAAATGCTTGATGGGGAGATTGCCTTGGTGAGTTTAATAAAAAGTAAAGTAGGACACGTGACCGCAATGGCTATAGTTCGTCCTCGCGTATAAAGAAGTAAGGAGCTTTCCTAAGCTAAGCGCTTTCTAGTTTGAGAGATGGAAATGCCTAATCAAGTAGCCAAGAATCATCGATTTCGGAGGGAAAGAACCAGCTCCAGGGGAAATGAATTTGGAAGGATCCGATCCCAAGTGACATTGAATCAGTTGGTGTTGGAGGAGTGAATGCCAGTCGAAAGGCGCATCTATGACTTAATACCGAATTTCCATAGAAGGGCTCGATCCCAGACCTGGGGCGAGAAATGCTTTTTGATTGAACGAAGCCAAGGGGCGAACGGGAAATGCTTTAGGGAACAACCAAGTACCATCCGACAGTCTTAAAGAGTGAAAGAAGCAGGTATTCATAAGCGGGACGACAGCTCAAAATCGCACATTTAGCTTTGTCTGCCAGACCCTTAGTTTCAAGCAGCAAAGGGGAAGGAGGCCTATCGAAGTCACTTTCCTAGGTTAAGGTAGGTTCAGTGCCCCAGAAGAATCGGTAGTTGTTAGACTAGCTCTGGCTTGATGACTGCTTTCCTTGGTTTCAAAGGCCTGGCTAACAAAGCCAGAACTCCTAATTAAGGGCGGGAAGCGAAGTCACTAACTAGACCAGAGGAAGAGAAAGGATCGATCCCAGACCTAGGCAAAAGGGAATTGATTTAGGTAGGTAAAGGCTCAAGGCCGAGCTCTTTAATATTAAAAATGAAACCCCAGCAGCAAGCCTAGCCCTTAAAGCTTTGAAGCCTGCTTAACTTCAAAAGAGTTGCGTAGGTAGACTATACTATAAGGAATAGTTTAGGGTTTAAAGAAGAAGACAGATTATGCCAAAAAGACAGACTTTCCTCGTGTTAGCGAAACTGGAACTGGGATAGCCTCGGGTAATTCAATTGTTTCAGTTCCTGTGACTAGGCTTTCTCTCCGGTGATATTGAATCTCTTGGAGTAAGATCAGTAGGAGGAGCTCACCCCAGGCAAGCTACTTATTAATTAGAACCCGGATAAGTCCGATGGAAATGAATTGAAAAAGAAAAGTATGTTCTCACGGGCTAGGCTAAGCCAGAAAGAGAAAGAGAAAGAGAATGCTAAAGTAAAGACTAGTTAAAGAAGAAGGCGAGCTAGCAGATGAGATAAGCGTAGAAATTCACCCGAGTAAGGCCGACTTAAAGTGGATATAGTTGATCCCGTTAAAAGGGGTTCTCTCTCTTGATTAAGTCATTTCTACTGGCTCAAGCCCAAGGTGAGAAAGACCAGGGGTAACCACCCTTTCTAAAGCGAACGAATGGAACTAAACGACTACAATCAATGGAATGATTAAATAAGTCCGATTCCTCTCGGCGGCACTCTGCTCATGGTTTTAAGGTAAGGAAGTTGAATGTGAACAAGGAATAAGCAGTCTTAGCTGCAGTTACCGTTGAAGGAAGGGAAGACAGCTAACCGCCTTGTAGGCGTAGTTCTTAAGTAATCCCACGCTCAAACCCATAACCCAAAAGTATAGAGTCAGGCTACGTTCTAACCCCTAGTGCTGGTATATGAGTCTATCCCTCTAACCTGGAGCTATCGTATCCCCTCGTTGTAGTAGGAGAACCAGTCCACTCTCTAACCCTCATCTAACGCTCTAACCTTTCGTCGCTGTAAGTAATTCCCTCTAACCCTTCCTTTAGCCTACTTTCTATCCCGCTAGCAAGGAAGCCACAAACTCATATCCCTAGCCCGCTAATCCATCGTTCTATGGTCACCCTTTTTGGAAGTAGGGTAAGGTGATTCAAAGTAAGCTAGAGAAAGCTATCCTGTAAGCTAGCCTTGTATGAGTAGGAGTAGGAGTCGGCCAGTGAGTCTCCCCCTGGTTCTAGAGTGAGCAAGGTTATAGAGTAATTCCGAGCTGGAGAAGCAAGTAAGGAAGAAAGAGGAACTATTTTACGTAATTCCCTGCCCGAGTAAGCCTCATGTTATTTTAAGGAAGCGGGTGGAGGGTATAGTTATATTTTACAGTCCCCAGTTCTAGAGGAAGGATTGGGATTACTCCCTCGTGCTATCGGTTATAGAGTCAGAGTTGGGAAGTCCCAGGTTCTGGAGGCATCAGCTAACCCAGGTGCTAGAGGTTCTTAATCCCAGTAGATAAATAAGTAAGCTAGTCCCAGGTAAGCAAGGTAGAGCAAAAGGCTTAAGGCAACCCAGGTGCGAGAGTCTTGAGTACGCTAATGAGTAAGGGATTCTTCATAGAGCTAGAAAGCTTTTAGAGCTAATCCCTGGGCCAGCTAATGAGTATGCCAGTTGATGACTCCCCAGGAGATATTGAATTTGAAGGAAAAAAGGAAGACAGAAGGAAGGATTGGACTGGTGCTATAGCTTTCCGAGCTAGAGGATATAAAAAGAGTCTTGAGTCAGCCAATGATTAGCGAGCAAGCAAGCCAAGCCGCACGGAAAGGGTCACCGAAGTAGGGGACCGAAGCTAGCGAAGTGAACCGTTAGAAACCGGGGTATAAATAACAACAAGTCAGGCATGAAAGCCAAGTGAAGTGACCAGAGGTTTAGGGTGCGGTGCCAATTCTTAAGAGTGGTGTGAGGCAGTGAGCTAGCCCGCTACAGATGATTGCTGCCTTGCACTTCCAACCGGAAGATAAGATGCCAGGGTCAAATGACTTAAAAAACCCGATTATTTGCACAGATCTGCTAAAATAAAAAAAAAGCCGATTTGAGATCGGAAAGGCAACATCTATCGCAAACCTTAAACTCGTGATTGAACTAAAGAAATGAGGCCATGAATAAGGTTTTTCTCACTACACGAGTAAGAATTTACTAGCCGCCTACTCTATATCTATAAAGATAGACGGATTTCGCCTGCCACTCTACCGAGCTAACCAGGGCGGATGAGCATCTATTTCAAGAAAGGATTGAACAAGGTGTACTTTGTGAAGCGGCTATCGGCTTTAAGAGCACCACGTTAACGCCTAGCCTATTACCTTTACTTAACAACACTACTTCTCCTCCCCTCTTTCCTGTGCTAGCAAGAAGGAAAAAGAAGGAAATCTAACTCATTTTAAGGTAGAGCTCTTAGAGTCCTACTTCAAGGCAGTTCCTTAGTTAAAGCAAGGAGAGCAGAAAAAGAGGGAAAAAACCCAATGTTCTTACGCGGGTTGGGAATAAAGGCGACTAAGATCGTCAAGATGTTGATCGGAACACACGACACGACCTAAGTAACCTTAAAATGGGGATGCCAATCTTATACATAAAATACCGCAATCTAAAGTAACAGGGAGCTGCGCTATATCATGGAAGAAGGAGCAAAAAAGCCAGGCATAAAAATGAAAGAATTGATAATCTCCCCGAATTCTTACTTCTCCATCAAGAATCCTATCTTCTTCTCTATCTCGACGGAAGTATTAGCAGAAATTTTTAATGTTCTTTTATCTTGTTTATATATTGGGTTTAGTATTTGGTGGGCTTTGCCCCCGGAGGTCAGTCTCAGTCAGCTTCTAACAACACCAACGGGATTTGAGATTATGGAGGGGCTTAGAAAGACTACCGAAGTTCTAATTTCTGCTTTGGAAGAAGGCGAAGCAGCCGAAAGAGCGAAAAACGAAGAAACTCGTGAAGCCTTAAGTGAGCTGCCTGAGTCCCCATCCGCTAGGCCTAAGATGGAGGCTGTGTTGATTGGGTCCATAACACTAGCATTCTTACTTACCTCGTCTCGCCTTTGGTGACAAAACTTCTCTCGTCCATCTCCGTCTGTGAAAAGCATCGGCATTCTAATTCCATTACCTTATCCTCGTCTTAGGAAGATGAAGAGGAACTCTTGACATCGAAAGCAATTCTTGGGATGAAATAACTCTTCTTAATAAGGAGATGGATGAAATGACTCGAACAATATAATAGAGGAATGAAGTGACTGTACTTACTTTAATATGGACGGACTTATTCGTATTACAAGGAAAGAGACTTAGCCAGTGAGATCAGACAAGGGAAAGATAAGATTATGGGCTATTATTCTTTCATCGTCTCCCTAAGTTTAAAAAGTATTCGAGGGAGGAGAAAGCTCAACAACGGAAGAGGGACTAGATTTCCGTACTATATATAAGTATCTCTTTCATCGTCACCATATGCTGTGGTCGAGAAAGCCCCTTGTCAGCGTCATTGGAAGTTCATATTTCCTTTTGTATTAGGAGATTTCCAGTGCAATATCCTATTTCCGCATATTTACAGTTCTTTTCGAAGGAGGTCAATAGGAGGTAATAAATAAAGGCTTTTTTTCCCCATGCTAATCCCCATATCTGACTAGCAAGGAGTTGATTATGGCAGATTTATAGTAGGCTTCTCCCGATTGTGAGTGAAAAAGAAAAGAGATAAGCACTGATGGGGGAATACTCTAATGGGCTTAGGGAATAATACTTTAGTATGCTTTACTTTTAACACTCCTAGAATAGGCTGCTTTGGAGGAAGACTCTATGTAATATGCCCCTCCCCTAATATGCTTTCCTTCTTTTTGATATAGCAGGTGGCTTTCCTAAAAAGTACTTTTTGATACTGGCTTAGCCTCTCTCGAGGTTTTAGTTCATTTCCATAGGTTGCATCCCTAGTCGGTCTTGCAGAAGGGGAGTTTCCATCCAGCTTGTATACGAGTGCTAAAGGCATCTAGTTCCTGTGGTAAACCCATGTCGCTCCAGTCTTACGCCGAAAAAAGTATTAAGGCAAGCAAGAAAGGAAAGCCAATCTCTTTACCTTTTAGGAGATCAAGCGGGTAAGGGCAAGCTAGCATATTCCAATAAATTACCCGCCCTATTTCCTCCTGTACATGTACTACTACTTTTTATAATCCTATTATAGGGTAGGGCTAGCAAAATAGATCTCTTTCTGCCACGTCACCTCTAGCTCCATCCCACTATAACCTCTTGCTTGAATATGCTGCTTTCCTTTCCTTGGAGGAAGAGAATAGAATAGTGAGTCTATTTCCCAAATGGCTTAGGATTCTCATTTGCCTTTAAGTAATCATAAGTAAAGAAAAAAGCTTATGGCTTAGACCTAGGAATGCTTCGCTTCACCGGCAAGCTAGCCTTCCCTACTGCCTTTCCCTCTGAACAAGTGCTCCGCAGGAACTAAGGATCTGAAACTTTACTATCATTCCTTCTCTTCCTAAGGTTCTAAAGATTCAAACGAGACTGAAAATAGTAGGGAATCATAAAGATTTTCTTAGTCATTTTCGCGTCTTTGAATTAACTTTTTTTGATGGCATGGAAAGGGGAGCACGAAAGCTAGCATAGGGAAGGCTTTGCAAAACCTTGCCAAAGTGGAGGTTTTTTTTCCTAAACAATCAGTCAATCCATTAAGTCAAGTTCGGTGGTAAAGCAAGGAATGAGAAATTCCAGTTCTGGCAGAAAGGAAGGAAGCGTAGCCTTTCAGTGATGTAAGTGAACAAGTCATGGTGGAGGTCCTGCTCAGTTAAGTACAACCTGGCAGTAAGAGCTGCCACCGGAGCTTAGACTTCAGTTCGTCAGTCAATGAAAGACGGCGGGCTTTACAAGGTGGGGCAAGGCAAGCGGGCATTGATTGACTGATTAACGAGATGGGATTCCCTCCGTCCAGCGATCGCTGTTAGGTTAATCGAAAACGTGTGATCAATGGGCTCTGCTCTAGCTATCCCTTCCTCAAAAAAAGGCTAAACCACTGCGAACAGGCCTACAACCCCCAAGCTAGTCTCTCTGGTCTCACTGGCTTGGCTTGCTTGCAACCATTGTACAGCTATTGGATTCTCTCTCAGGAAAAGGAATTCTTCCTTGATTGAAACAGCTAGACAGTAAGATAAACTTGCAAAGAGAAGAACCTATTCGATAACAGCCGATTTGTTCACATCTTGAATATGACCTTTTGCCATAGACCAATTGCCAGAGATTGGCTAGCATGAGGACAGGTAGGCTAAAGAGAGGTTAACCCTAGTAGATTCTGCACTCCCTAAAGAGTTAAATCCATTCCTTTAGCATAGCAAGGCTACGTGGTCTTCTATCCAATAGCACTTACTCTCGTTGCGGTTATTGCATCAAGCACGGGTTACGAAAGCAAGGGCGTTAAGGCTTTCCTTCTCAGATGGGGCCTAAGGACTCTTTTCTCGGCGTAAGGACTGGTACTAGAATATGCATGTAAGGAGCGCATTCACGAGCACTAGCTTTCCTGGCTTGGGGGAGTATTTAAGTAAGCTATCCCACTAATGCAATTCGATGCTTCCTGCGTCGAAGGTCAATCAGTCGTCCCTCAAAGCCCCTTCTCGAGACACTCTTTCTTAGTCCCTTTGCCTTCTCCTTTTCGATGCCATCTCTTATTTCCCCTTAGATGTCACTTCCTCTATCAAATCAAAGAGCGGCTATTCACCATCAGGAAAGACAGTAAGCCAAGGAAAGGAAGAACTGAATGAAAATCAGGGTAAAATGAAACTTGTGAGCCTACTCAGGATTGGGTGGGATGGTTGGAGCAGACTCAAGGCTCGTAACACTCGTAGACATCAGTTCGCGGAAACCACCCGAGGAAGAGCACTTGTTACCTTACTAACCCTATCTATAAAGCTGCTCTACCTGGCATTCACTGCTCATTACCTTCTTTCTTGTAGACCGGTAAGATGAACGAGAGTCTGTGGCTTTTCGACTTTCTCGGCATGATCTTGTGACTTTTTGAGTCTACCTTTGAGCGCCTGAATCAATTCAACAAAAAGAGGTAAAATCCCCTAGTTGGGCTGTCTTCGAGCAAGCTCTTAGCTTTCATCGTGAGTGAGAGAGGAATTGGGGCTAATCCAGCTAAGGTGAAAGCCATTGTGAATCTATGCCGTCACCTCGTAACCTCCAAGAGTTGCGTAGTCTGCCGGGGCGGCTCCAGCCTTTGATCTCAAAAGCTAGAACTCGATGTCAATCCTTTTCCCGTCAAGACGCGAACTTTGTTTGGACGCCAAAGCAAGCACAAAGAAAGAGGTTTTTATTCCTTCTGATCTTATTCCCGAACACAAAACTATCGAAGAATAGATGCACTATACTATATATGAAAATGAAATGATCTAGTTGACTCAAGCAAGACAGGAAGTATCATCAGCTCATTAAGGAGAATCAATGAAAATAGCGGATTTTTTCTCAAAACAAGGGATGTTAAAGCAATAGACATTCAATCAATGGTTTCGGGAAGCCTGGTACTAGCGCACCGAACAAGCCGTAGCATACCATACTGAGTGAAAGCGTGCCGAAGCAAGGGTAAAAAAAAGTATCGGATGCTAAATCATTACTGTCAGAAGTCGTTTTCCAGTCGTCGGTGCAAAACGAAACTGAAGAGCTCTTCCGCTCAGGTATAGTTAGAAGTGTCTCCCTTGTGTATGCGTCTCATTTTGTAGTACTTTCCTTTCTTTCACGTAACACTTCTTTTATATCAAGTTCTTTTCTACCCCTCGATATGAATATGGATTGGACTAACTAAAGCCAGGCGCGTAGCGGTCAGGTTTTTCCACTTCCAGGCAAGAAAGCCGGACGGACCAGTTGCAGGAAGCCCAACCCTCCCGAACCGCATAAAAGGAAATGATTTGTGAACCAGTTCCAGATAACGAAGATTGAATAGAAGAAGTGCGATCGATCCCTCTCCTCTGCATCGTAATCAAGGATATGAATCCACTGAGGCATCCCTATCTCCTTCCTCAGAAACGGAATCTAGGGCCAAAGGGAATGTATTAGATTGAGTCTTTTCAGCTTCTATCAACTGTCCTTCTCTATGTTGACTGGGGAAGCCTCTCAATGTGCAATCTTACTTTGCTTAGCTAGCCCTATCTTTATTATTTTGGCCTTATCTCGTAAAGAAAGGAAGGCTCATGAACGACCAATCCCTGGAGGAAGACTATGATTCTGCTTCTGTCTGGTCGTACTAGGCCATTAAAGTCTCACTACTTATTTTTTATGTGAATCTTTGTATCCCCAAGGAAATCCCATGCATTGAGATAGCAGGTTGGATCATCATAAAACACAGGAATGGGTGCTCAATCAATGGAATGTTTGCTTTTAGATCTCTTCCAGTGCTTATCAAATTAAAATATCAGGTTGAGGTCGAAACAAGGGCTTTAGCGCCTGTGTACATGTTGCGCTGAACCTCTCTTCCTACCGCTAGGAGTGAAATACATTGCGTGGCTGCCCGATCATGACGTAGTCCGAGATATAAGATTGAGAAAAAAAGGGCAAGTGGGAGATGTTCCACGAGCTACTTGTTTGAAGTCTTTTTCCATTTCTAGGTAAGAGAAAGAAAGGAGAGACTTCCCAAGCATGGGTGTTTGATCGATGGAATGCTTGCTGTCAGCATCTGTTACTGGACATCTTGCTTTAAACAATGTTCCTCACACCAAATCTTTAGCTTTCTTTGCTTTTCCTCTGTCCTTTGCCCTATCAGAATCAGTATCGGTTGATTCCTTCCGAGAGGAGGAGGCTTTTTTGTTCGCTTGCTTGCTGGCTGGCAAGCTCTATACCGACCTTGGCTATTTGAGGCAATTTCTAAAGCATTTAGTCTCGCTAGCTATGCTAGCTTCTTTGGTATGGCTAGCTTGTTTTTTGGTGAGGTATTGCCCTGCTGTCGTATTCTTCCTTTGCGCTGTGCTCTCTCTCGTAATTTCTCTGCGACCTCTCTCTTTCTACTTTGTATTAGCTTTGTTAATTGGAATTGCCCCATGCAAGCGATTATAGCTAGCCTCTCCTTCATCGTTACCAGTTTCCAAGGCTGATGTCACTGATAGCTCTGCTTTCATTCTGATTGGCTACCAGAAGGGATAAGAACTATGCTTTGACCAGAAGGCACCTCTGCCGCCGTTACGTTGGGGAACTCTATCCTTTCCCTTCGAAAATGCTGAGACGGTAAATATTGGTGAACGGGGAATGTGCTTAGTGATGATACAGAAGAGAATTCCGAAGTGCTCTATGGATTGGCTCTGGGGTAGCATTCGATGACAATTACTGGCTTCACTACCGATTCCACGTTGAAATCCCTGCCGACTTATCCTCGGCAATTAGGCTAGCCAAGTACTCTACCCGTATTGGTGCTATTAGCCGATGACAGATGGATAGTGGCCTTCTCTTGGAGCGAAGAAGATGATGCCCCAAAGGTATCGAATAAGCTAGCCCCTTATTATTTCAACAGTCGGTTTACTAATTACTACAAGGCGGTGGTAGACTCATTTTCTTACTCATACAGGGCTGTTTTAGGGTAAGCTTATCCTTATTCTAGCACACAAGCTAGAAACAAGGGATTAGATAGCACCTGGGATACATATCCTTTGAAAGTCATCTTCCTTACTCTATGGCTTTTCAAGTAAACTTCTCATCTCCCTTTAGGCTTATGGCGCTGCTTACTCGAACCTGGCTTGCTCTATAGAATATCCCGCGCTTAGCTTCCTTAAGCTAGGGAAGGACAGTCTAACCATCCCCTCGTCGATAGCGGTTAGAGAGTCAGTATAGACTGAGGAAATCCCCAGTGAAAGCTCTCGTCTCGGCCCAAAGGCTACGGCTATACATATCATCAGCCTCAAATGAGTCGTTGGGAGCATTCTTATCGCAGAAGAACGGAGATGGTAATGAACAAGCAAGATATTATTTTATTTGAGCAGGGCCCTGCAAGGACCGAAGAAAAATGATTCCCCGAAAAAGTGAGGAACCCATAAGATTCATAAGCAGACGTGTGAGTCTTGCTTTCAATTAGTGAGGAAGGAAGCAGGTAAAGCAAGGCTTTCTTCTTTCTTTCAGAGTGAGAAAGGGAAAGCAAACGAATCGAAGCAGCACCCTTTTTCAATTTTCCTAGAGTAGCAATCGATCCAATGTGGATTGGCGACTCATTATCCGCCCGACCAGCCAAAACCTTTATCTGGATGTTGAAGTCAATGCTCGAGACATCGATATGAACCTAACTTGCGCACGAAAAACAAATTGTACGTTGAGCAATAATGCTTAATGGTATTTCCATAATTCAAATCAATATAATGCAAATTCCAAATCAAATTCATAGAATCAATTTCAAATTCAAATATCAACCAATTTATATACAATTCATGCTAATCTTCAATTCATATAACAATTTGCATATTCCATAAGATACGCTAATTATACCAAATGAATCAACTAAACAATTTACTCAATTAACAAAACATATCATATCAAAGTCTTTAATGTACACATTTCTATTCAATTAACATATTCAATTAAGTTTACATGTCATTTTCGTATCAAAACAATTCAACCATTATCGTTTTGTGTCGGCCCTTAAGCTCGTTAAACCAGTTCACATGATCTTTTACATGCTACCGATATTCAAATATCATAAATAATACATGTATTACAACTTTGTAACATTTAATCATTTCCAATATTAATCAATCAATTACCACATTATATCCCCTATTAACTTGACTCAGACTCGAACAGATACACGGATCCCAAACAACACACCAATTTGCCACTTAGTGCCTCATCGAAACATTTGAAGGAGAATGCACCGAGCGCTCATCAACATATAGCCGAAGTAACTCATACTCAATCTATCCTATGACATTCTAACTATACCTAACTTTGTTCGAACAGTAAAATTATTCAATTCATCAAATAATAAAAATTACATTTCATCATTTCCAATTAAAAATTCAATTCATCAAATTATCACATAAAATAATATATTCCAGCCCAATTCAAAGTCAATTTCATATTTTCATTAAATTACACTATTTCAACTTTATTCAATTTAGTCTTCCATTTCAATAATAAATCTAATCATAAAAATTCAATTCAAATAATCACTTTAAACTCACCTAAATATCATACTATGCAAATATATATATATATAAATATGAAACAATTATAATGATTCAAATCACAAAAATACAAATCGAAGACTCGAGTTACTCGTTGTCGACTCTTGCCTTTCCTTTTCCTCTAGATGGCTCTGTGTCATCTTTAGCTACAAATAATAATCCAAAAATACACAATATTAAATTAAAATCAATTCACAATCAATTAGTTTTATAATCTATTCAATTTAGTCCCTAAACCCGAGATAAGCATAACTTTCAACCTAGACCTTCGGATTAAAATCTGATTTCACATATAATCATTAAGGACATTCTATTTTCTATTCCTATTGAAATTTTGTGATAGTTTTACATTTTATTCAATTTGGTCCCTAATGTTCAAAACTATCAATTAAGCTTTACAATGTAGTCCTTTTTTAAAATTAAGCTTAATTTCTATCAAATTCACACCAATTTTATTAATTTCCCAATTATAGAAACTTTATCAAACTTTAACAATTGATCCTTGGGTTAGCATAATCAAGTTTTCAAGATAAAAGAATGTAACACCCCTAACCCATATCCGTCGTTGAAATAGGGTTTCAGAACATTGCTAGAACTTTCAAAACATTTTAAAATAAATCATGCAAGTTACTATTCGAAGTCCAAATTCATTCATAATGTCCCTTAAATGGACCCTCGATGCCCAATATGAATATTAAATTTGAATCAAGACTTAATCGGGAACCCTAAAAATTTTTGTGAAATTTTTAAAATTTTTCCAAGTTATAGGGCTCACACACCTGTGTGGTCCAAGGGATACCCCCGTGTGACCCTGGGGCACGCCCGTGTTACAGGCCATGTTCGACCTCGTGTAACTCTCTGACTTGTGCACACGACCATGCCACACACCAGTGTGCTAGGCCTTGTGGTTAAATAATTCAATTCGAAATTAGGTGCAGGTTTTACATAGCCAAGACACACGCCCGTGTTCTAGGCTGTGTAACACACACGGCTGAGACACACGCCCGTGTCTCTGCCCGTATGCTTAATTCTGAACATTCTATTTCTCAAAATTTAGGGTGCATGGGACACACAGCCTAACTACACACCCATCTATTCGGTCGTGTATCATACACGGTCTAGACACACGCCTGTGTGTTTGCCCATGTGTACAAAATAAATCCATTTCTAGCTTCATTTCTCACCCAAAATTTTCACCAAGTTCCCACATCAAATTTATATCCAAATACCAACCATTTCAAGTATTGAATCCAAGCAATTTATAACATTTAACATGATTTATTGTTACATGATCTCATTCTTTTAATCTTACCTTTCATAAGTATATTTATTTAACCTTTCTCTATCAATCAATAACAAACAGTTATGTTATCCATAAAATGAACTTAATACATACATACATACATACATATACCAAAATATAATTATCACTAGCCATTCTGACATGCTGTCGTTATGATGTCAAAAATAAATAGCCTTAATCTCGATAAAATGATTGGAATAAGTAGAATAGGGAGAGTAAGGGTCGATTCCACAGGGACTAGGAGTTTGATAATTTTCTTGCTTTTAACTTTGCTTAGGTGTGATGAGTAAAGGGAGGAGTAGAAGGGGGTTTGTTTGAAGTGAAGTAAATGATTGAAATTTAACAAGTAAATTAAAAAGATTGAAATTGAAATCAAGAGATAAAAGTCAGCCTTGGGCTAAAGACCTTGTCTCGATTTAAATCGATCCTCGACTGGGATTTTACCTCTAGGCACATGCCGGTTACAGCCTATAGGGCCCAACCCCTATAACTTGTTTTTCTCTCAAGTGAATCGAGAACCTAAAATCAATTTTTTGATCTTAATTCTTTATGAGCTAATAGCGTCAATCGCTTATTAATTCAATGCATTGAAAATCTAGAAAAACCCGACTCGGATTCTGTCGTCTTAAATAAGAATCTAACCCGATTTCAGTTTCCCTTAGCGGACCGCCGCTAAGCGTGTTTACAAGAAGTCGAAGTACCATAGGCCGATCCTTCCTCCCAACTGTTAATCGAAACTGAATTTTATTCCAACGTACACTTTTTGAAATAAAACCGACTTGATTATAAAAGGATGGTCGATTACAAATCCTTGATTCCCGAAAACTGAAAATGTAACCCTCAAGGGTATGAAGTGCTTTTCGATTCTCACGACTTAGAATCGAGTCATCGCTTTAGCCTTTGGCTATGGAAAACTTAGCTAAGCATGGTAGAGACCATACTTAGCATTTTAAGAAAATAAAGTAAAAAGTAAATCAAAAAGAGAAATTTATTAAAACTAGAAAGAAACAAAGAGTTTAATAAATGCAAAAAGTGAAGAATGCTTGATGGATAGATCCCCCCTTTGAGGCTTACCCCAATGGGGCATTTATAGTCCTCAAAAATCCTAAAAAGTAGCATTCAAAATTAAGAGAAAAATCCTAAATAAATAAATAAAAATAAATATTAATCCTAATTTGAATTTAAATGGGCGGCTAAGTCTCTTTCTCCACGCCAAATGCCTTTTAGAAATTGCTGACTAGACCTTCTAGAAACTGCTGACTGGACGCCACGTCAGCGACATCATGCCCTAAGTCACGCTCGGTAATTCGGCCATGTATCCAGAAAATCCTCAAAATTCCAAGACAATGAAAAAATTATTCCGAAAATTATTCAAAGAAAAATAGAAGGTCGGAGAAACAAGAAATTCAATCAGAGCACACTTCACTCTCTTTTCTTCTTTTTCTTTCTTCCTTTTTTTTCAAAACATTCTTTTTTCTTCTTTTATGCTCGAACCAAACTATTTTCCTGCTCATTCAAATCAAAACTGCACTGTTAAAAAATCTGCACGAAAATTGCAATGTTTGAAAGAACTTCTGTTTGAACAGGGTTAATTTCTGGCTGGTTTTGTTCGAATCTGGACTATTATTTCGAAAAGCTTCTTCTTTTTTTTTCTTTCCCGAAACAATCTCACCTTGTCATGAAAAAGGGTAACAAAAAGATGGTAAAAATAAAATAGCCTCGGGTTTTAAGTGTGGTGAATCAAAGAAAAGGATAAGGCTCGAATTGGCTCGCTAAGGGGTAAAACAAAGAAGGTAGGCTATTTTATTTGGGAAAAGAAATGGGTTAGATCCTAATGCCTTTATCAAACCATAGCATCATAATCAACAATGTAATCTCAACAAGCATCGAGTCATAAGTTCTAGAATGGAATCAATTGGTTCGGCATACTCAATTAAAACAAAGAGCAAGAATAAAAGATATGCTCAATAGGTTCAAAAACTCACATAAAAGGCTTGTGAACTAAGTCATGCATCCAATTTGATCAATGAAAGCATGAAATTACCAAGAAAATTTACTCAAATTAATCATGCCATACTATCTTGAATCCTAAATTCAACAAGAACATGCTTGAATTCACAAAGAAACACAAAGAAACTCAATAAATTAGAGATTGGCAATTAAGATAAGTCAACAGTCATAATCAAGAAATACTCAATTTCAAATCAAAGAATAAACAAGAGTTAACTTGAGTCTAATCCCCCTCCCCCCCCATACTTAAGATCATATTGCCCCAATATGAACAATAAAAATTAAAATGCACAAGAGAGGATGAAAGTACTCCCTGATTAATGTGGGGGTGTTGGCGGTAAGGGGAAAAAAGGTGGGTTTGGGTTGTGCTATCTTGTGCCGGCCCTATTCTTGCTTCTAATGTGCGCCGAACGCTCCCTCTCACTTAATGGTTATGGTGCGTCTAGAACATGGGGGACCCTACTGCTGCCCTTTCACAATAATTGCTGGAAATTGGCCTTAAATTCAGTTAATTTATGCTTTAATTGAACCAATTCTTTGCTTCGGCTTTGTCCGAATTAAAATGCCCGGGGTACCTACAAAATTCAAATTAAAGAATTAAAAATAATTAAACAAAATTAATAAAAAAAATCGAATACTAAAGATTGAAAACAAGAAATGAAAACGAAATGGGTTGCCTTCCATTAAGCGCCATTGTTTAACGTCGTTAGCTCGACGACTTGATTTCAAAGCTTGGGTTCTTCCAATTCAATCTCTTCAACCAATCCGACAGGGGCGTTCTCATAATACGACTTCAATCTTTGCCCGTTAACCTTGAATCGAACTCCTGAGTTGTCTTCTATTTCCATGGTGCCATAAGGAAAAATTTGATTTACCTTGAATGGTCCGAGCCACTTTGATCGAAGTTTTCCTGCAAAAAGTTTAATTTTAGAATTGAATAGCAAAACCTTTTGATTAACATTAAATGATTTAAAGGATATCCTTCTATCATGGAGTTCTTTCGTCTTTTCTTTATAAATTTTGGCATTATCGTAAGCATTTCGTCGGATTTCTTCTAACTCTTGAATGTGTAATTTTTGTGCTTCTCCGATCGCTTCCATCTCCATGTTACATTGCTTCACCGCCCAATACGCATGATGCTTGTAACACCCCAAACCCGAAACCGACACCGGAGTCGAACACGAGGTGTTAACTGACTTTAACCCCTTATAAAGTTTATTTTCCAGACACTGCCCAATCTGTGTACTAGTCGTTTTAAAAATCATATCTTGAGTTTCGTAACTCGAAAATCAGTTTCGTAATTTTTCCCAGAAACTAGACTCATGTTCCCATCTATGTATTTTTTTCTAGAATTTTTGGTCGGGCCAATTAGTACAGTTTATTAGTCAAATTCTCCCATGTTGCAGGGGTCGACTACACTGACCTTTGCCCATTACGACTTGGATATCTCCCTGCACGGGGCTTCAATACTGATGCCGTTTGTTTCTATGAAAACTAGACTCAGAGAGGAATCTGTACATATATGGTACGACCCCTAATTATCTCTGGTTAATTTATAATGAATTTCCAAAGTCGGAGCAGGGATTCCAGAAACCGTTCTGGCCCTGTCCCACAAAAA
The DNA here is from genome assembly GCF_007990345.1 of Gossypium hirsutum. Classification (NCBI taxonomy): domain Eukaryota; kingdom Viridiplantae; phylum Streptophyta; class Magnoliopsida; order Malvales; family Malvaceae; genus Gossypium; species Gossypium hirsutum. Next base: position 71,339,464 of record NC_053426.1, on the reverse strand, counting down.
TCTGATTATCTCTTAATATACTGCCCATATGATCTTTTCGTTACTTCCTCATGAAAACAGACTCATCAAGCTTCGATTACAAAATTTATTCATCAATTAATTCCACTCCTACTATTTTTAGTGATTTTTCAATCTCATGACACTGCTGCTGCCAGCATCTGTTACGAAAGTAACTAGGTCCATTTCATGCCTACCCTTGATCCAACTCAATCGAACATTCGTGCCATTTTCGCATGGCTTAAAGTTTACATGCCAAAGTTCAAACACAATGTAATAGCTTATACATGCCAAAATGTTCTTCTAAGCCAACTAAGAAGAAAGTACCAAAACTTGCTATCCGGTGTGATGACTTCGATGACGGCCTAACCCCGCAAAAATAGATGAGTCCAAGCAACCTATAATGGGTGACAAGGAAACACCGAGTGAGTTTATAACTCAATAAGTCATAAGCAATGCACTACCATCCATCAATAACATTATCACAAGAGGAAACAAAATGGAACGAGACAATTTACTCCATCCATACCGAACCATACCATAGTTCCTCCAACCTATCGATTCAGTTTCATATCAATTCATGCAATCACATTCCATATACTCATCAATAGGACATTGAAGCATTTTCATAAATCAATTTATTTTCGTTACAATCAAACGACTAAACGGCCTTTCACCCATCCTACGATAAATTTTATGTACGTGACTTCAAGTATATTTGTCACATAGGTTCAAACTTACCGAGCTCAACACCAAGTATAAGCATAGCACCTATTAGCCATGTACTCAAGACACTTACCCGATCCGCTGTCCGCGATCGACTCAATAGTGTCGCACACATAGTGTCCATAATGATTCACGAATGTATATTGAGTCCGCACACTCAGTGCTATATAATCAACTCGCACACTTAGTGCTACGTAATCAAATCGCACACTTAGTGCTACATAGTCAAACTCGCACACTTAGTGCCGCATGGTCAATTCGCACACTTAGTGCATCATATTCATTTCGCACACTTAGTGCAACATAGTCAAATCGCACACTTAGTGCTGTACAATTTAATCCCGCGCACTTAGTTCCAATCTCATGGTCATAAATGGTTATACCCGCACGTTTAGTGCCGAGATCAACAACTCAGTACATCTTACCTCTTTTCTTTTCATTCAACAATTTCATCATCACATACGTACATGCATATATATATATGTATATTTATTCATTCCATTCAGCATCAATACATAAACATTATGACCATTTGAAATAATACCAACTACATGCTTAATGACTTACCTTGTGTTGGGTAAGACGGTTCCAACTCGGCTACTCAGTGATCTTTTCTTTGCCTTTGCTTGATTCTCCTCCTTTAGCTCCTTGAGCTTAATCAATAATTCACTAGTTTAACCATCTTGTTAAACATTCATAATTCAATTACACATGCTTATGTATGTTTGTATATTCGGCAACCATCCTCACTAATTACTCATGTTGATGGCCGAATGGATGTATGTGTGTACAATGTCAACTATAACATCATGTAATTCCACATATGACTACATTTCTTAAGTTCCACATCTTAATGCCCATTATACATAATCAAATTTAACATCATATATATATTTACTCATGTGGCCGAATATACATACTCCCATATAATATCAAGTACTCACTTTAAGTATATTGCCGAATATACTTAATCATACACACACCTAACCAAAATAATTTCTAAAATCTTTATATCATTTATAATACATCTAATTATCCTTTTTCACATTATCAACTCAAATCACATACATTATTTACTATAACATCTTTACATTCGGCATTGGTGTCAACCATAGTAGCCGATTCTTCCTACTTTGTACCCATGCATCTATTAATCCTTAGTTGGTTCAAGCACTTCACACACTAGGATTCATCAAATTTTTAACAAGAAATAAAATCTCTAATCCTCAAACTACCATGGCCGAACCTTCATGGAGTTGCTAAGACTCCTCATTTCTACTTCTCACACACTCTCACATCCAAACCCTTTTATTAAACACCCAAAGTCAACCATCTCCTTACCTCATCGCCAAAGACATCAAAATACCAACCAAGAACGTAACATTCATGGCCGAATGTCATCTCCATCATTTAACAAAGTTTGAACCATGGCTAGGTAGATTTTGAACTTACAACTTAAAATATATATGAATCTCAGAGAATAACATTAAACATACCTCAATCTAGTTACATGCATGGCCAAACTTCCTCCTAATCCTCTTCCTTAGGATTTTCGGTCAAAAGAGGTTGAAAAAGGATGAACAAAACCTTTCTTTTCCTTCCTTTAGCTCACGGCAATGGGGTGTATGCATGAGACCATTATTATTTCTTTTTTCTTTTTTTTTCATCACCCTTCCTTTCATTATTTAATTATCATGCTTATTATTTTATTTTCCTTACCATACATCACTAACACAACATGTTGGTGACATGTTTCCACCCATAGCATGGCCGGCCACTACATATTAGGGAGGGGGAATTTGACATGCAAGTCCCCTTTTTCTTCCACATGCACTAATAGGTCCTCATGCATTGACCTATCACATTTTAAAATTTTCTCATATAAGTCCTATTGACTAAATTCACATGCAATCGACTAAATCGAAGCTTGAAATTTTCACACATTCATGATTACATATTCTAGACAATAAACATCACATTCAAACCTTTCGGTGACTCGGTTTAGCGGTCCCGAAACCACTTCCCGACTAGGGTCAATTTTGGGCTGTCACAATGCTCAAGTTCAACTGGTAAGTGGCACAGTTTACCAAAAACTAGGCAGTATGGAGACATTCCGATCGGCCCTTTGCAAGCCGTCCTATACGCCCAAAGTACTTCGGATAACTTTAAACTCCAATCCTTGCGATCTGGTTTGACAATCTTTCCCAGAATTGCCTTAATTTCACGATTTGACACCTCCACTTGCCCATTTGTTTGCGGATGGTAAGCCGTGGCAATTCTTTGTGTCACGCCAATTTTTTTCATGAGTGCTTCAATAATTCGATTGATGAAATGGGTTCCTCTATCGCTAACGATCGCCCTTGGTGTGCCAAACCTGGAAAAATAAAATTCTTTAAAAAATTAACAGTAGTTCTCGTATCATTATTATGGGTTGCTTTCGCTTCGACCCACTTTGAAACATAATCGACTGCAAGAATTATATAAGTGTTACCGTAAGATGACACAAAAGGTCCTATATAATCGAGGCCCAACACATTAAAAATTTTGCATACATGGATTGGATTCATAGGCATTTCATTCCTACGACTTAAATTACCTGCTCTTTGACACTTTTCGCATGATTTACAATAAAAATAAGTATCTCTAAATATATTCGGCCAAGAGAAACTGCATTCTAATATTTTATGAGCAGTTCGCTTCGGTCCAAAATGACCGCCACATTCATACGAATGACAGAAATTAAGGATCGAATTTACCTCTTCTTCGGCTACACATCATCGAATTACCTGATCGGAGCAGTGTTTCCAAAGTTAAGGATCATCCCAAACGTAATATCGAGACTCCCTTTTAATTTTATTAATTACCGCTCTTGGTAGGTGCATTGGAATTTTACCCGTCCTTGTTGCGTTAACATTAAGTGCTCTTCGAGAAACTCATCTTTGATCGGTGGATCAAACGAAGTGATGGGAATTCAGCTCAAGTGATCGGCCACCAAATTTTCTCGTCCCTTCTTATCCTTTATTTCCAAATTAAATTCTTGGAGAAGTAGAATCCAACGAATTAGCCTCGGCTTCGCTTCCTTCTTGCTCATCAGGTACCGTAATGCTGCATGATCAGAAAAAATGATAATATTAGTACCTAATAAATACGAACAAAATTTTTCTAAAGTGAATAATATAGTAAGAAGCTCTTTTTCGGTAGTGGAATAATTTCTCTGGGCCGAGTCTAAAGTTCGAGACGCATAGGCAATGACGTGAGGCTCTTTGTCGATTTTCTGATCGAGAACCGCGCCAACGTTAGTGTCAGAGGCATCACACATCAGCTCGAATGGATATTTCCAATTCGGTGGTTGTACAATTGGAGCCGTTAACAGTAAGACCCTTTAGAGGCATTATGAGTTTGAACCCCACCAAGGCCCAATGATAGAACATTTCCTTCGTGGAATTAGGCATTCTCGCAAAAAATTCTGTGAATCTCATTAGGCTCTCATTGGAGTAGGGACACAAATTCGAGGTTAAAACCAAACATAGACACTCCAAGAACAATACCTTTATTGTTTGAGGGTTCGGTCGACTTCTTAAAGGACGGCACTTCAAATACTTCTCCTAATAAATGAGTCGACCCTCTCAACACAAACCATATTTAGGTAGAAAAATGAGGAATATGGTTTCCTTGGAGTTTAATATGCGAAAAAGAAATATGGGATAAAGATGAGTATGAGGTGGTGTGCTTCCACTAGGAACATACCAATATTTGATAGGTCTTGGTTCTCCATTTGCATCTTGGATATTACTATTATTGCATCTCCTTTAACCACAATCATCTCAGCACCTAGCTTTAACTTTGTGTCTATAATAATATTGAATTAAAAAGAAGGGTAAATTACACCAACAGTCACTCAACTTTGGGCTAGCTGACAAAACAGTCACCTTAATTTCATTTCAGTCTCTCAATTTTGAAAAAGTGACAAAACAGTCCTTTCCGTCACAGACGTCACGGTAAAGTGACATGGTAGATGATAGTCTCTAGGTGGCCGGTTACCACCAATTTAATAGCCCTATCAGCACCAATTTAGGGTTTAAGAAGAGAAAAAGAAAAAGAAGAAGAAGAAGAAGAAGAGGAGAAAAAATAGAGATGTGTCCAGTTTTCAAATCAATGGCAACCGTCGCTATCGCTAATAGCTTCCCCTACGCGAGTCTTGAAACTGATATCCGCCTAATCCGACCTATCCTCGTTAAAGAAATCTTCGATGTTGCCACCACCCAACCCGTTTTTTGTCATTCTTACTCTTCCTTCCTCATCCTCATTCTCAAACTCGGTGGTTTCAAGCACTTTTATCTTGTCAACAACCTTCTCGTTCGTCTCAAATCCGATCAAAATCTATGTCGACTCTTTTTTCTTACCTCATCAAAATCTACGCTGAAGCTGATTTATCCCAGAAAGCTTTCAATGTGTTCTACAAAATGCTTGAATTCAATGTTAAGCCTTTACCCAGACACTTAAATCATATCCTCGAGTTGCTTATTTCTCATCGTGACTTCATCATGCCTGTTTTCGACCTTTTCAAGATTGCCTATAAATACGGTGTTTTCCCCAATACCAAATCTTACAACATTTTGATGGGTGCATTTTGTTTGAACAGGGACTTAAGTATTGCGTACAAACTGTTCAAAAAAATGTTTGAGAGAGGTGTTATGCCTGATGTCGAGTCTTATAGGATATTAATGCAAGGGGTATGCAAGAAGAGTCAGGTGAATAGAGCTGTAGATTTGGTAGAAGATATGTTGAATAAAATATTTGTACCAGATTCATTGAGTTATACTACTTTGTTGAATAGTTTGTGTAGGAAGAAGAAGCTTAGAGAAGGAAGACCTATGGATGCTGTTAAGGTTTTTGCACAGCCACTACAGTGGAAGAAATCATATCAACTGTTGAGAAATTTTAGATTTCAGGATAAATTTAAGCTTGGATATCAATGGTATCGCCCTTGTTTATATACCACTGCAACTTTAGTTGCTGCTACGACAAGTTGCCTGCCTGTCATCACTTTTTTCTTGGCTGTGTTACTCGAGTAAATTACACCATCAGTGGCCGATGACAAGAGACGAATTTTAGGTCAGCGAAGAATCATTATTAGCCGACCAAACAAGGGCGTTATTTCTAGATGTGTTGTAATACCAAATAGAGAAAGTGTAGAGATTTGTAGAAGAACTCATTGACTTAAACCCAGCAGCGAAAACTTTGTTTGAACAGATAAGAATTTTTTTTTGAGATGGAGTCCATGGGAAATCCTAGAAATTGAAAGATCGATATTTCTGGGACAACAATGGCGGAAGGTTACAGAGGAAGAGGCAAAGAATCAGACCCGGCCAAATTTAGGCAAAGAAGATTTTTTTTACAGTCTCTTGTTCTTCTTGTTCTTCTTCTTCTTCTTCTTTTTCTTCTTCTTCTTCTTTTCTGTTATTAACGTTATTTTTTTTCAATTTTTTCTTAAATTGGGTGGGTTTTACTGTGTACATCCAACGTGACAAGTTAACTTGCCACATCAGCTTGTTAACTTGCCACATCAGCGGTCCCGTTAACCCCCTAACAGAAACTGTTAACCGGTGACTGTTTTGTCACGTTTTTATAACGTTAGTGACTGTTTTGTTATTTTTTAAAAGTTGAGTGACTGATATGAAACCTAGGTGACTGTTTTGTTAGCTACCCCAGAGTTGAGTGACTGTTAGTGTAATTTACCCTAAAAAGAATGATTTTTTGTGAGGCTCAGGAAATTCCTTTTTCTATTCACCCTTGTAGTGTGAAAATGTACCATAGATTGCTTCAGCCTATCTTTATTCCAAAATGGAATGAAAAAGGAAATTATAGAGTATGTCGCTAAATGCCTAACCTGTAAATGGGTAAAAGTCGAGCATCAAGTTCCTACTGGGTTGCTTCAGCCTATCTCTATTCTAGAATGGAAATGAGAGTGAATTGTCATGGGTTTCGTGGTTGGTTTACTAACATCACCGAATAAAAGAAATGCAATTTGGGTGGTAGTGAATTGACTGACGAAGTTTGCTCATTTTTTGGTTGTGAGAACCAATTGGCCACTTTTGAAGATGGTTGAATTATATATTCGTGAGATAGTTAGACTCCATGGTGTGCCTGTGTTTATTATCTCCAATTGAGATCCTCGTTTTACCTCGAGATTCTGAAAGTAGTTACACGAATCGCTTGGTACAAGGTTGAATTTTAGCACAGTATTTCTTCATTATTCTGATGGCCAATTAGAGCAAGTTATTCAGGTGCTGGAAGATATGTTGCGAGCTTGCATTATTGATCTCAAATCTGGCTGGAAACATTATTTATCGTCAGTTGAATTTGTGTGTAATAACAGTTTCTAGTCAAGCATTCAAATGGCTCCATATAAATCATTATATAGCTGACGATGTAGAACACCCTTATGCTTATCGAAATTGAGTGAAAAGAAAGTAATTATGCCATAGTTGATTCAGGAAGTGGAAGATATGGTTAAGTTGATCAGGGTTAGATTTAAAGTAACTTCAGATAAATAGAAGTCTTACGCTAATCTGAAACAGAAAGACATAGAATATGTTGTAGGTTATAAAGTGTTTTTGAAAGTCTCTCCGTGTAAGAAGATTTCGCGTTTTGGCGCAAGAGAAAGTTGAGACCTAAATTTATCGGGCCTTACGAGATTATTGAAAGAGTTGGACCGGTTGCTTATCGTCTAGCTCTTCCGCTGGAGTTGCAAAAGATCCATGATATATTCCATGTATATATACTCTAATGATATCAGTCTTGTAACACGCCTTAACCCCAACCCGTCACCGGAACAGGGTTACGAGGCATTACCGAAATTAAACACTAATAACAAACAACACCGAGTCATAAATCTATATTTCAATTTAAAATTTCTCAAATTCCACTTTTAAGACCCTAATATGGACCTACGAAGCCCAAAATATACTTAGGAAGTATTTTGGGACTAAACCGGGAACTTTGGAAACTTTTCTTTGAAAATAGGGGCACACGCCTGTTTGGCCTGAGACATACCTGTGTGGCCTGGAACATGCCCGTGTGGCCTGGAACATGCCCGTGTGGCCTACCCGTGGGCAGATCTGACTTATTCACACGGTCGTGGGACTAACCTGTGGGCAAGTCTGACTTTTCCACACGGCCTGGGCACACGCCCAAGTGACTTGGCCGTGTGAAAACATGATTTTTCACCATTTTTAAGTTATTTTCACATACTAAACACACCTAATTCATGCCTAAAACATTTACTTATAAATGTTGATCAAATAGCATTCATCAAACCTTTCAAACTTAGCAAATTTTCGTTCATTCATTTCATTACCTCTTAAGGATTATGCACCACATTTACATTAAAAATATAAAACATTTACAAGTGACAAACATCAAACCTAGTACATGCCACATTTCTAAAAGATGCATCACCAAAATTGAGCTGAGGTCGAGATTGACTCGGATGCTTGATTGAACTTCAACTTTACCTAACCTACGCACGGGAAACAACCGTACGCTAAGTATTGGAAATACTCAGTGGTATTATCATAAATCAAATTATAAAAATAATAAAATATCATAACATGCATCAATAATTAGAAAATCATACATACAAATTTATACCAAACTTTCATATTTCTATTATATCATTTCCAATGATAGATCCAATAAATCATCAATGAGATTTCAAATAACTCATGAACCTTTGATTCATCTCTCAACCACATATAATTATTCAATTCACATTTCAAATATAAACACTTCATAAACCTTTGGTTCATGCCTTCAATCTCTTTACAAATTCCATCTCACATTCCATCTTACAATATCACTTTCTCATTTTATTTGATAGCTCGATTAATCAAGTTCATTTGATTTTATTATTTCACTTATTTTTCCCTATTAACATGACTCGGACTTTCGCGGATACACGGATCCAACCAACACACCAGAATGGAGACAAACGCCTCATCGGATAGTTTGAAGCAAATAAGTGACGACCCACGTCTCATTGGCTAAGCCGAAGCAAAGTGGCGACCAACGCCTCATCGAATCTATCCGAAGCAATAATGACACACCATGTGTCTCATCGACTCGAGGTCGAAGTATCCCTGAACACTTCCTATCCTATGGCATGCCAACTATATCCACCCTAGCCCGACTAGTTAATAGGGTATCAAAATCACATATTCATATCACTTTCATTTTCAGTTGATCGTAATCATTCGAATTCAAATCCATCGCAATAACAATTCAATCACAATTTCAAATTCACCACAAATCATTATACAATTCAATTTCACACATGTATACATTCATCAATCAAATCCAATTCTCATTCAACTCAAATATCACTATTTACTTCACATTCAAATTCCATATACATACACTAAAATTAAACATTTAATAAGAGATAACTTGAATTATGATAATACAAATCGTCGATCACTTTTTCTTTTCCCTTCGTATTCGACGTCTCGGTTTCCTTGTTTGCTAAGAAAATTAGCATAAGTACAATTAATTAATAACACACATATTTTATATAAAATAATAACTCTTTATACAACTTTTACCTAAATCCCAAATTTGTCCCAACCATTTTCATCTTCTTCCTTTCTACAATTCACATCATTTTCTTATTCAATTTCCATCAAAACTTCAATATAACCATCAAATTTTTACTATTTTCCATAATTTCGAATTTCTTCCAATTTAATCCCTAAAATTCAAAACTTATAGGCTAGTTTACAAATTAGTCCTTTAATCAATTTTAATCAACAATTCTATCAATTTGATCCCTAATTTCATCATTTATTCAACATAAACCCTACTCAAAAGTCTATCAACTTTCAATATTTCCACACAAATTTAAGAGTACTGTACTCTAAGACTCCAAAAACATCAAAATCACAAAGAAAGGGACTTAATTGACTTACCAATTTAACTTCCAAGCTTTCAAACCCTAATTTCTCCTTTTTCTTCTCTTTTCTTCTTTCTTTCTTTCTATTTCGTTTGATTCTCTGTAACTATTTCTCTTTTTCTTTTGTTTCTTTATTTCATTTTATTTACTTAATTAATATTTAATTATAAAATATCTATATAATAACAAATAAAAATAATACATGTGTTATTTATCACCATACAATTGTCACTATCTCAATTAATAGATAAAATATAATAATAATAATAATAATAATAAGTAAATATCTTTTACTTAATAAATAAGTAAATATATATATAACATACATTTGTACTAATAATTTAAATACACATGTATTTATTCTCTATCTTACACATGTCACTAATTTGGTTTGATTACTAATTTAGTCCCTTATCATTTTTCTCTATTTTAAAATTAATATTTTACGCTCTATTCGATTTAGTCCTTTTTAATAATTACTTCTAATTAAACTAAATTCACCTAATCAAAATCTAATTCAACCCATAACTAACTTCGTAAATATTTTTAATAAATATTTAAAGACTTGTTTTCCTAAGACGGAGGCCCTAAATTCACTTTTTCGGTGCCCGTGAAATATGGGTCGTTACAAGTCTGATCCATCTCATGTTATAAAAGTGAAGACAATCGGAGTTAAGTCTAACCTGACCTTTGAAGAAAAACAATGGAGATTCTAGCTTAAGAAGTAAAAGAGCTGATAAATAAACACATGCCACTAGTAGAAATCCTATGGCAAAGTCATAGCGTGGAAGAAGCAACCTGGAAACCGGAAGAAATAATGAGATCCTAGTATCCTCACCTCTTTCCAGGTAAATTTCGGGGACGAAATTTCTTAAGGGGGAAGAACTATAATGATCCGATTTCTAGTGGTGTCGAAATATGTAGTTTAGGGACCCCTTATTAATAAACCGAGACCATAAATATTAAATAGGGATATTTAAGGAGTTAATATTTAGATGAATTGAAATTTGGACAGTAAATTAGCCGAAGTTATGGTTAATTAAGACCTAAGGACTAAATTGTAAAGTTTAATTGTTATATATTTTAATAGGTAAATGGCTTAGGGACTTAAATTGTAATTTTTCAAAGGTACAAAATGGTTAATAAACTATTACTAATCATGTTCTAGTGGATGGTAACGATGATTGTGGATTAATTAAGTAAATTAAGGTTAATTAAGATTAAAACATAATTACTTAAACTAATTAAAATTTAATCTATATATATGTGTAAATTAGAGGAAGGAGAGATGAAGTATCTTCTTCTCCAACCATCCAAACATCGAAAGAAAATGGAGGATGTCATTATTGTTTTGTTTAAACTTTTTTTCCTTCATTTCAAGTAAGTTCCTGGCAATTTTTCTTTGATTTTTACAGATTCTTTGTAACAGCCCAATTTCGGTGAAATCAGAACAGTGATCTAGGGACCACAAATCCGAGCCGAAAAATAAAATTTATTTTTATTTTTATATATGGTTCGTATTATGATAGACATGTCATGTGAAAATTTTGATAAGAAAATTTTATCGATTAAGTGTTTAATTATGGTAAGGACCAAATCGCATAAAATAAAAAAGTTAGAGTCTAGTAGCTAGAAGGATCAAATAGCTATCGAATTCAAAAATTAAGGTTATTATATGGTAATTAGACCATTAATAAAAAACATGTAGATATTTTGGTGACTCATCCATGTAAATTCAGAAAAACGGCAAGGACTAAATTGGAAAATGAAAATATTTAATTAATTAAAAGATGATAAAAAAGAAATATCATTTTATTTTATCATCTTCTTCCAAAAAAATACATGGGAACCCTAGGAGAGATAGAAGAAACTTTCATGGCCAAATTGGGTATGTTTCCTTGGCCCGTTTTTAGTAATTTTGATATTTTTGAAACCAGGATAGCTTAATCTATCTATTTGGGGATCAATTTGAGAATTTATCAAAGTATGAAAAATGGTTCATGGATGTATATGCTGAAAATTAGAAATTTATGGTAGAAATGAAAGGTTGTTGATAGGTAAACAACTTTTACATAGTGATTTTTGATGAAAACATGATTTAGGGACTAAAATGTAAAGTTGTAAAATTGAAGAAAAATGATGAATTTTTATGAATACATGTGCTGTAAATTTTGTAATGGGATTTTGGTTAGGCTTGGAATAGGGAGTAAATTGCACAAATTTTATTTTTCGAGCCTAGGGACGAAATGGGAATTTATGGAAAAGTTAGGCGCAAAATGGTAGTTTTTCTAGCATAAAAATTGAGTCCACTTGAATATAAAATATGATAAATTGATGTTAAATTTACTTGTATAGATCCAGATAGACCAAATTCAGAGCTAGAACGAGAAAAGGAGGAAAATGTTGGATTAGTAGATTTATGTACATGAACATTTGTCGAGGTAAGTTCGTGTAACTAAATTGTATATGTTTTTATGCTTGAATTAAATGTTGTGAATTGTATAAATGCCATAAATATGTGAAATGATCACATACTCATTAAAGCCCGATACATGAAAGTGCCCGATCAATTATAATGCCCGATAAATGATAAATGATAAAAATGTTAATTTTATGCTTGAGTTGAATGTGAACATTTGAATTGAATAAATGTATAAATATATGAGATTGACCACATGCTTGATAATGCTTGAAAGATACTAAATTTCGTATGAAAATGTTACTTTTATGCTTGGAATGAATGTGGAATGTGATCATTTGAATTATATGGATGATTATAGATGTATGAAATAATCACATGCCCAATAATACTTGAAAAAAATGTTTAAATCTTGGTTGAATAAATCAAAATTTTGATGGATATATGATTTCCCGAAATGAATAAGGTCCTGTATTTGTTGCGGACAAGATTTAGCCCGAACGGGTAATCCTGATATGAGTCTTCTTGAGCATATGTTATGGATTGGATTTGGCTCGGATGGATAATCCAGATCAAACTCATTAGAGCATATGTCATAAAAAGGATTTAGCCTGGACTGGTAATCATGTCGTATACATGTGTGTCTCGAAAGTGTACTCTCTGATATAGTCCCTATAGGTACCATTGGACATGAATTGACGGATTCTGATTCGTACACCTCGAGTGTACTACCTGTGTATCCATAGACATTTCAGATAAATTCAATGGGTAAAAGTTCTTGACATAAGAATATATGAATAAGAAATGAGTTATTACACATATCGGCCTAAAATACATGAAAATGACGATACGTGATAATTGAGATATGAAAATATGAAATGATGATATTGTACATGGAATTTATTTGATGAGTATATACATCCTTGATTATAGACTTATACACCTTGAGTGTACTAATCATGACCTTGATATTCCGAGTAATATGAGTTAAGTTCTGATATGAAATGATCTGAACTCGAAATGAACTAGTATGAAATTATACTTGTAATAATGAGATAAATTATGCACGTTGAATGAATACATGTTGTGGAAAGCATATGTGCTTGGAATCTTGATTGTTGTTGAGCCCATATATGTTTTGATGTTATTGTGGATTTTAGGACTAACAAGGGCCATGAGGATGTGTGTAGGGCTTGAGGTCAAATTTATTGAATACGCCTTACATAGTTACCTCAAAATAGAATGAATGGTAAGTTAAGTACCATGTTATACGAACTTACGAAGCATTTTATGCTTAGTTTTATTTCCTTATTTTAGAGTAAATCAGAAGCTCATTGGACTTGGCGGAGATCACTCACACTATCCATCGACCCATGTTGGTACAATATGGTAAAGCAATTATGGTTACAATGGAATGTATAGGTTATATTGGTCATATTGGCATGTAAATGTAAATGATTATTGTAATCTAGCCATTGGAATGTTGTAACACCCCAAACCTGGCCCAGACGTTACGGCCGAATCCGATGTGCCATATTGGAGTTAAAATCCATGTTTAGTTTTAGTGTTTTAAAAACTGACTTTTGTTAAGCTAACAAAGTGAATGGAAGCTGGGCACCAGGTAGGAATCCGTAACAGAGGAGGTGAGCCATGAAGGCTGCTTAAGTACCAAGCTCTTCGGTTGGATCCAATCCTAGACATGCCCACAACCATTGCCACACTTAGTTATATCGATTTGAAATTTATTTACGTGGATATCTTTGAGAAATCGGATAATCGTAACGTTGTGTTGTTTGGAAAATAAGTGTCGTTTTGAAAACACATCCTAAGTCTAGCCCATTTATTATCAACCAGTTTAAAGTTATTAAAAATAATATAATCCCAGAAAAAAAAGAAAATCAAATCAAAATGGCCTTATTACAACTCAAAAATAAATAATAAATAAAGCAAACTTAATGAAAACCAAACACTTATTCAAAAGCCCAAAGGCAATCACCGTGGCCACTCTGAATCCCCTCCGGCTCCAAGTCTCCAAATCAAGGCTCACCTGCAAGGTTAAGGAAAGGGGGTGAGTTTGGAAACTCAATGTGTAACAAGCCCTTTTCAGAGCCCAAAGCAATATCAGCCTGCTGGGCCTAAGCCCACATCCGATCTCAACATATACTGGGCCGAAGCCTTTTCATATTTCATACACTGGGTCGAAGCCTTTACTGTAAACGGTATGGCCAGTAGGCCCATTTCATTATCACGAGTAATGTCAATGAAAGAATGAATGCAAGCCCATTTGGGGAGACTATTCGACCCATCATCCTATAATCTCCACCCGTACCAACCAACACACCATGTGGGGAATGATTCAACCCACCCAACCAATACACCACTGGCAGCATAGCTGCTTTATCATGTAACTAGAGGCCTAGCCTCTTTTAATAACTGGGGAAAACCCTTTTGATAAACTGGGGCAAAGCCCTTTTCAATAAACTGGGGCATAAGCCCTTTTCAATAAACTGGGGCATAAGCCCTTTCAATAAATTGGGGCATAAGCCCTTTTGCACTTCCTCATCCATATAACAAACCCAACCCAATGCAATTATGAATACATCATGTGCATTTCATACATATCATGTGCATATCATACATTTCATGTGCATATCATACATGTCATGTGCATATCGTATCAACCATGTATATCATATCCCACGTATCAAATTTATAAGTAAACCCTAGGGGTATAATGGTCATTTTTACCTAGGGCAAAACAGTCATTTTCATATTATAAAGGTAATTTCATAATTCTACCAAATATTAGGGTTTTCCATGTTCATTATTAGTTACTAACAATTCATATGTTCTAAACAGCGATTTTGGCCCATTTTTAGTGCAATCGAGTTATTGGGCCAAAAACCCCTAATGGGCCTTACTTAGCCGATTTTGTCATCTAGGCCCATTTAGCCTATATTCCATAATGTTGTTACCAGCCTTAATGCGCAATTTAACAGGTTTTCATTTTCTACCAATTTTACCCAAATGGGCCCGAAAGCCCATTGGGCCCAACTTCAGCCCCTCGAGGCCCAACTTACCGTCATGCTAAAAATCGTGCTCTTACCTGTTCCAACGATCCCGATCATCAACTTAGCGAATCTAACTAACCAATGAGCGTTCGCTTGCTCGCAAGTCCTCGAAATGCCAGAATTTTGGCATTTCGGCTTTTCGGCATTTATCGTTTTAAGCTATGAAAAAGGGTTCGTTACACACCTGTTTTGCGATATTCCTCGACGAGATCTCCTACACGATTTCTCCTATAAACAACCGTTAATAGATCAGCTCACAATAATTGAACCAAATCGAGAACCATCTAATATCAACACTTACATATTCGGCCACCCTCCATAATGGCCTTAGGAACCTTACCTTTTCCGAAATTGATGACTAGCTCTAGCCACTTCGATGATCCAAACTAATCCAAGTCGACCCTACACCTTGCTGCTCCTCCACTAAACAAACCATAAAAAGACTAAAGAAAAAACCAAATAGAGCCTATACCCACATTCGGCCATCTTCTAAACTATAGGGGTTTCAGCTTTTGTCAACAGTTACTATAGGAATCGTTTAGAGTTCGAGTACTTACCATAGTCTCTCTTCTTGAATCCGCTTATACTTAAAAGATAAAGGGATTGGCCACCAAAAAGTGAAAAGAAAAAGAGGTTTGCTGGTCAACAAGAAATCGGCCCCCTAGCTTCACAGATTTTGGCTTTTGTGGTATTTCGGCAGAAGTGGAGGTAAGAAAAACAATAGGTGAACGAATGGGAGTAGTGGGCTGGTTTTGGAAAAGAAAAAAAGAAGAAAAGATGAATAGGAGGAATGTAGATCTGGCTGGAAAAGAAAAGAGAGAAAAAGACTACACCAAAAGGAGAAAACGGCACAACCTAGACCCTAATGCCGAAAATCCCTAACTAAAACCCCTCTGCCGAAATCCCCTCTCTAATCCCCTCAATTCGGCTAAGCTCTATCCTTCTCTCAAATCCCTAAAATCTCTTCCCTTATCCCTCCTTAATCCATGCATCTGACTGTTTCAAACTCTCCCCCATAGAGTTCCATCCAACTTTAAACTCTAGCATGCACAAGCATAAAAATAACATTACCTTCGCCATCCCAGGGAATCGAACCCAGGTCTTCCCCCAACATTTACATGCCACCTTTATAGCTCCCTAGTGGCATCACTTAGCCACTTTACCAAAGGCTCATTTGTGTTACATTTTACCTACAAATTTTAATAAGACCACCTATCCAAGGCCCCTAACTTCTTAAGTCCAAAATTCAAAAATTCCACCGGGTTTTTGGCCAACACATGGGCCTTCCATAAGCCTATTTACCTACCCAAATTATGACTTCCACAACCAAATACCAAATTTTAAAAACTTTACCAAAATATTGAGAATCGCAAAAAAACACGAAAATTAGGATGTTACAAATGTGATTAGTGTTTTAATTATACATTATTTCATGGTTGATTACTCCTTTATTAGCTATTTTGAGTTGCTAACTTGGCATTTTTCATTCCTTTTTGATTCAGGATATTGAATTACAGAAATTGAGCTTAAGTCGACAAAATTGAGCAATTTTGGATTTTCTAGATACATGGCCGAATTACCGGGCGTGACTTGGGGCATGATGTCGCTGACGTGGCGTCCAGTCAGCAGTTTATAGAAGGTCTAGTCAGCAATTTCTAAAAGGCATTTGACGTGGAGAAAGAGGCTTAGCCGCCCATTTAAATTCAAATTAGAATTAAGATTTATTTTTATTTATTTATTTAGTATTTTTCTCTTAATTTTGAATGCTACTTTTTAGGATTTTTGAGGACTATAAATGCCCTATTGGGGTAAGCCTCAAAGGGGGGATCTATCCATCAAGCATTCTTCACTTTTTGCGTTTATTAAACTCTTTGTTTCTTTCTAGTTTTAATAAATTTCTCTTTTTGATTTAGTTTTTACTTTATTTTCTTAAAATGCTAAGTATGGTCTCTACCATGCTTAGCTAAGTTTTCCATAGCCAAAGGCTAAAGCGATGACTCGATTCTAAGTTGTGAGAATCGAAAAGCACTTCATACCTTCGAGGGTTACATTTTCAGTTTTCAGGAATCAAGGATTGGTAATCGACCATCCTTTTATAATCAAGTCGGTTTTATTTCAAAAAGTGCACGTTGGAATAAAATTCAGTTTCGATTAACAGTTGGGAGGAAGGATCGGCCTGTGGCATTTCGATTTCCTGTGAACACGCTTAGTGGCGGTCCGCTAAGGGAAACTGAAATCGGGTTAGATTCTTATTTGAGACGACAGAATCTGAGTCGGGTTTTTCCAGATTTTTAAAGCATTGAATTAATAAGCGATTGACGCTATTAGCTCATAAAGAATTAAGATCTAAAAATTGATTTTAGGTTCTCGATTCACTTGAGAGAAAAACAAGTTATAGGGGTTGGGCCCTATAGGCTGTAACCGGCATGTGCCTAGAGGTAAAATCCCATTCGAGGATCGATTTAAATCGAGACAAGGTCTTTAGCCCAAGGCTGACTTTTATCTCTTGATTTCAATTTCAATCTTTTTAATTTACTTGTTTAATTTCAATCACTTACTTCACTTCAAACAAACCCCCCTTCTACTCCTCCCTTTACTCATCACGCCTAAGCAAAGTTAAAAGCAAGAAAATTATCAAACTCCTAGTCCCTATGGAATCGACCCTTACTCTCCCTATTCTACTTATTCCAATCATTTTATCAAGATTAAGGCTATTTATTTTTGACATCATAGCGACAGCATGTCAAAATTGGCACCGTTGCCGGGGACTTCGACAAGTTACTAATTTAATTTTCTTGTTTCTGATTTATGACCAGGCACATTTGAAGAATTTGATCCGGAAATCGAAGCACGAGCAAGAAGAATTCACGGTCAAATACTTCGGGATAAAAAGAAATGACAACAACAAACAAATTCCGAAGAATCAACTAGTGCTACCAACGAAGAATCAACGGATTCCACCAATCCGATTGACGCCGAGAACACTCCCATTGCCGATCCAACACCTGACGCACAACAAACAAAAGTGATGGGCGATCAAACAATTCACGAGTTAACTGCGGCTCCTGCGGCACAACAACCACTTTGCATTACATTTCCTTAAGGCACCACCCCTTTTACTCTAAAAATGGGGTTAATTCATCTCCTTCCTACCTTCAATAGCCTCCTAAGCGAGAGTCCACACACACACTTAGCCGAATTTCATTTGGTTTGTTCAAGCATGAAACCTCAGGGAGTATCCGAAGACCAAATTAAATTACGAGCGTTTCCTTTTTCTTTATCCGGCATAGCAAAAGAATGGTTGTTTTATTTACCGCCAAATTCCATTACTACTTGGGTGATTTGAATCGTATTTTTCTTGACAGGTTTTTCCCAGTAGCAAAAGCAAGTGAACTAAGGCGAAGCATCCTTGGAATTAAACAAAAGTATGACGAGTCACTTTATGAATATTGGGAGCGATTCAAGAAGCTATGTGCGAGCTTTCCGCAACACGGATTGAGCGAACAAACGCTTCTGCAATATTTCTATGAAGGTTTGCTTCCGATGGAGATGAAAATGATTGACACCGCCAGTAGAGGAACGCATGTCAACATGACCCCCACCAAGCAAGGGAATTAATTTCGACAATGGCAGCCAACTCTCAATAGTTTGGTGCCACGAATGAACCTAGCAGAATGATTCACGAGGTAAGTACCGTTTCACTTGAAAATAAAATCGATAAATTAACTAACGTTGTTAATTCTCTAATTGTAGGAAAGAACGCATCAGCCAGTGTATGTGAAATTTGTACGATGCCAGACCACCCAACTGATTGTTGCCCGACACTCCAAGAGGGGATAGGTGAACAAGTGAATACCGTGGGGAATTTTTCGGGGTCACCTCAAAGACCCTATAACCCCCATAGAAATACTTACAATCCAGATGGCGAGACCACCCGAATTTTAGCTACGCACAAAACCAGAGGTCGAACCAATCTTACCAACCAAGGCCGCCTCTACCATAACCATATCAGCCGCCAAAAAGTTCACTCGAGTCTCTCGTAGAGTGATTGGCGCAATCCCAAGAGAAATTTCAAGACCGAACAGAGTCACATTTGCAAGAAATTGACAAACAAATAAGTCAATTGGCAAAAACCATGGGTCGCTTAGAATCGCAAAGCAAGCTTCCCTCACAAACCGAAGCGAACCCACGGGAGAACGTGAGTGCCATCACTCTTAGGAGCGGAACAATTGTTGAACAAAAAATAATGCCAATTCGAGAGAAAAACGACGCCAAAACAAGAAAAAATGATAAGGCAATTGTCAAAAAATCCACAAGTATGGAAGAAGCAAATGATGCCAATCCCCAAGAGGAAAATGATGCAACAACTCGAAGAAAAATAAAGAATCCAATATCCTAACTAGCACCATCTCCTTACGCCACACAACCTCCTTTTCCATCGAGATTTATAAAGAAAGATAAGCAAGCTGAGGAGAAGGAAATCCTAGACGTTTTCCAAAAAGTCAAGATCAACATTCCTCTTTTAAAGGTAATCCGGAAGGTGCCAAGGTACGCTCATTTCCTTAAAGAACTTTGTACTAATAAAAGAAGACTAACAGGGAATGAGAAGGTAAATCTCGGAGAGCACGTTTCTGCGGTTTTGACCCGACGACTTCCACCGAAGTTGAAGGACCAAGGCATGTTCGCCATACCTTGCAAAATCGGCAAAGTGGGCATAAAGAGGGCGATGTGCGACTTGGGAGCCTCCATTAACGTGATGCCTCTATCCGTGTACAATACTCTTTCAGCCGACCCATTGAAGGAAACGAAGGTCACTATTCAATTGGCAGATCGTTCAATTATTTACTCGGAGGGAGTCTTGGAGAATGTCTTAGTAAAGGTAAACGAATTAATCTTTCTGGCCTATTTCTATGTAATTGACATGGAAAACGACCGCTCAAACACTTCATCCGAAATTCTCCTTGGGCAACCTTTTCTTAGCACCGCCAACACTAAAATCGATGTTTGAAGTGGAATCCTCACAATGGAGTTCGATGGTGAGGTCGTTAAATTTAATGTTTACGAAGCGATGCGGTATCCCGATGATGTTCAAAGCATTAATTTTGTCGATATAATTGAGCCTGCGATTGATGAGTTTGTTGAGACTAATTTTGTTAATAAAATTTGCAGGGAATTCGATGATTTCGATGGTGAATTCAGGTAGTTGAAACAAACATTCTCTATTGATTCCATTAATTCTAACGAAATCACTACACCTTCAAAAACTAAATTATTACCTTCAGTTTTGCAGGCTCCTCGGATTGAACTAAAGGAATTACCAGATCACTTGAAGTACATTTTTTGGGAAATGATGATACGTTACCGGTTATTGTGTCGAACAAGTTAAGTAAAGACGAGAAAAATGACCTTGTGGAAATACTACGTGCGCACAAAAAAGCCATTGGGTGGACAATTGCCGACATCAAAGGGTTATGTCCCTCAACGTGTATGCATAAGATAAAGATCGAGGAAGGAACGAAACCAACACGTGAAGGACAACGTTGACTAAATCCGCCTATGATGGAAGTGGTAAAAAAGGAAATTTAAAAGCTGCTTGATGCCGATGTTATCTATCCCATCTTGGATAGTAGTTGGGTAAGTCCAATAAATGTTGTGCCTAAGAAGACTGGAGTAACGGTAATAAAAAAATCGGAAGGTGAGTTAATTCCGACTAGAGTGCAAAATGGATGGCGAGTTTGTATCGATTATAGGAAATTGAACTCTTTAACTCGCAAAGATCATTTTCCGTTACCTTTTATTGATCAATTAATAGAAAGATTAGCCGGTAAAACTCACTACTGCTGTCTTGATGGATTTTCAGGTTTCTTCCAAATTCCAATGGCGCCTGAAGATCAAGAAAAGACGACGTTCACATGCCCTTTTGGAACGTTTGCCTATAGACGAATGCCCTTCGGTCTATGCAATGCGCCAACCACATTTCAACGTTGCATGCTTAGTATCTTTTTTGATTTTACCGAGAAGGTCATAGAGGCATTCATGGACGACTTCACTGTTTATGGTAACACCTTTACCGAATACCTCTTTAATTTATCAAATGTTTTGAAGTGATGCCTAGAATACAACCTTGTTTTAAACTATGAAAAATGCCATTTTATGGTCGATAAAGGGTTGATGCTAGGACATATAGTTTCTTCTAACGGTATTGCGGTCGATGAAGCCAAGACCGATGTTATCCGCTCACTCCCTTACCCGACTACGGTTAGGGAAGTACGTTCTTTTCTTGGCCATGCAAGATTTTACCGACGATTTATCAAGGACTTCTCAAAGATCGCACAACCGTTATGCAGTCTTCTTCACAAGGACCAAATCTTTGATTTCAATCCAGAATGCAAAAAGTCGTGGAACACCTTAAAGGAAAAGCTAATAACAAGGGTTTGACCGGCTGTGCAAAAATCCGATGCTTCAAAACTTCTCCTAATAAGAAAATCAACCACCCTCAACAATTTGAATTTGTAGTGAACATTTTGGTTTTGGTTTTGGTTTGTACCATCCTTCTAATATTTTTAGTTTCGTAATTGTTGATATCAAAAATTCTAAAAATAACTCTTTAACATAGGCTTTCCATAAACTCTAATGTCACAAAATATTAGAGAAGTCGCAATATATAGTATGTGAAATTGATTATTTGTTTAATTTGTGTTACACAAAACAGTATGTAATTTGTAATTAGATAATTTTTTTCATAATTACATAAAACAAATTACACAAATATTATAAAAATTGTAAGAACTTGAAAAAAGTTGTGTAATTGAAGCTGATAAAACTTAAAAAAAAGTTAATCCCCAAATATTACTTTCAAGAAAAACAAAAAAATAAATAAATCATGGTCATGTAATAAAAATAGAATACCAAAATTAAACGAGGTTAGGGTAAAGATCTTAAATTGAAAACAGAATAATTGTTGAACACACAAAAATAGAAAAGATAACCTTGAATTCTCAAGGTGCTTTATTGTGTACTATAATTCAACAAAGTCCAATAATTTAATGTCTAATCAGTAATACAAATCGACAAAGTCCGCCAATCGAAATATCCCCATTAGGTCAATGAGAAAAAAAAAAAGCTAAATTTCTTGAAGTAATTTTGTTTATTGACAGACAGGCAAGGCCTGTCCTAAAAACCTAAACTGAAGGAAAACTAGGAGTCCCCTATTAACGGGAAATTTTCAGTTATTTTACTACCTTTATTTGCATCTCACGTTTTACAATTGATGAAAGATCTAGAAATGGCTCCCAACCAATGCACTTACTGTTTAATCAAGTTTCTAATAACATATGGAAGTATACCACCATTGTTGAAGTATGCCAATTCAACCTGCAATTGCAACCCAAAATCAGCTCTGGTATTACATATCTCAGGCTCTAAAATACGTAATTTCGTTAAAAAGTTGCCACATATTTGGACTAAGTGGAATTAGATCAATGTAAATAATCATGTAAGGACTAAGTAGTTGCATTTTTCAGACAAAGGGGTACTTTTCGTTTCTAAATTGAAATGTGCAGGCAGCAATAATCACATAACAGAAGATAGTAAAACATGCATATGCCGCATTATTTTGCACATAACAAATAACTGAAACCGTTTATTACCTCAGTGTCAAAGCGGACAGTGCAAGTGAAAGACTTCCCATTGTCAGTCGTGACGGTTACATCTTGGCCAGGTCTTATGTCGGATATTTTGTTTGGGAGATCAATGGTATAACGCTCGTGACCAGTCAAACCTAGAGTGTCTGCATCCTCACCAGACTTGAAACAAAGTGGAATGATGCCCATTCCTACCAAATTACTGCGATGGATTCTCTCGAAACTTTTGGCAATTACTGCTTTTACTCCCTGTTATGCAACAAAGTTAGACAGGTGGCCTGTACAACCGAGGAGTATAGACCAAGTTTCTTCATCGTGGTGAAATCAAGACTTACCAACAACATTGGACCTTTTGCAGCCCAGTCCCGGGAGCTACCACTTCCATATTCTGCTCCAGCCAAGACAATGGTGTCATGCCCTGCATCCTTGTATCTCTGAAATTACAGATTCATTGTCAGGCTTTGTATTGAACATTTGATCAATTTGGCAGCACTTAAAAATTATTATCATTGCCCAATATAAATAACTGGTGCAGATTAAATTATACTTAATACCAATTAAAACAGAAATTTTGATTGTAAAATTGACAAGAGCAGAATAGTTAGTTTTACTTATAAAAGTACTCTCTAATGGAAAATGGAAAGTGACAAGATATCAAGAATTGTTGCCGTTAATAAATAATTGGTTAAAATTGATAACTTACCATTGCTGCATCAAATACATAGAGTTTCTCTCCTGTAGGGACATGTATTGTCTTCGGGCCAACTTCTCCATTCAACAGCTTGTTCACAAGGCGAATGTTAGCGAAAGTTCCCCGAGCCATCACTTCATCATTACCACGACGACTTCCATAAGAATTGAAGTCCTTGCGCTCCACACCACGGTCAAGTAGGAATTTTGCAGCAGGACTGTCCTTATGGATGCTTCCAGCAGGAGAAATGTGATCTGTTGTGATACTGTCACCAAAGTTTAGTAAGCAGTAGGCATCCTTCACACCATGGACTCCAGGAGGCTCCATGGTCATGTTCTTGAAGTATGGAGGCTCATGAATATAGGTCGAGTTGGGGTCCCATGTGTACAAGATGGAAGAAGGCACTTGTAGCTGATTCCACATAGGATTACCCTTTGTAATAGCCTGGTAAGTACTTCTGAACATATCTGGCAAGACACTGGATTGAACAGCCTATACAGCAGAGAAGCCCAAGATAATTAATTTTATGCTTTAAACACACGAAAGTTGAGATAATATACAAATTCTGGGGCGTCTACCTCTGCAACTTCTTCTGTAGACGGCCAGATATCCTTAAAAAAGATGCTCTTACCATCCTTCCCAGTTCCAATTGGCTCCTTATCAAAGTCAATATCAACCTGAAAAACAATCACAGTTACTCATTGATCATCACAAATGATACCGCAAAAGCTATTAGTCCTTTATTAAAAAGTACCGATGCCCACCCTCTTCTCTTGCATAGTGAGATGACTAATGAAGTTAAGAAAGCTTAATGAGGAAAAAAAAATCCAGATGCACAAGACACAGGTTAATCTGGATCACATAATGAGAACATAAACCCTAAGTACCAGTAAATAATGAGATATTACATACTGTGCTAGCCAGGGCATAGGCGACCACTAAAGGCGGTGAAGCGAGGTAGTTGGCTCTGGTTAAGGCATGAACACGACCCTCAAAATTCCGGTTCCCAGAAAGCACAGCAGCTGCTATAATGTCTGTAAAATATTAGAATTAATTTACATTAGTAAGCATTAAACTCGAGTAAGGAATATGATTAACACGGTAATGTGATGCAATAGTGTATTTACAAGCTTCCATCAAGCTAATTAGGGATCCAGAAAAACAGTAAAATATTCACTGGTACCATTTTCTGAGATAGCAGAGGCAACTGATTCATCCAGTTCTCCTGAATTTCCAATACATGTTGTGCAGCCATATCCAACAATATGGAAACCCTGCTTATTCAGATATTCTTGCAGCCCACTGCACAAAATAAAACAAAATTGGTAATTCTGCCATACTGATACAAATATTTTATAAAAGATTATATTCACTCCAAGTCCGATTTAGATAAAAAAAATATATAGGAAATACCTCTGCAATAGATATTTTGTAACAACCCCTGAACCCGGTGCAAGACTTGTTTTTATCCAAGGTTTGACCTGAAGAACAATTATTTAAACAAACTCATTTATGGTCCGATAATATTAATATTCATGTAGTTCTCGTAAAGGTGAGAAGACTGAATAAATCCGAGGGAGTTTTTATTCTTTTTTATTTACAAAAAAGGGAGAGAGAGAGAGAGAGAGAAGGGGATTGGAAAGAAACAGAAAAGAAAAAGAGAAAAATAAGAAGAGATTGAGGAGTACCTGTAAACCAAGTTCACAAGCCTTTTTTGCAACAAGACCAGCCCCAAGCATGACACTAGGATTTGATGTATTGGTGCAGCTTGTAATTGCAGCAATCACAACACTGCCATGCTTAAGCTCTGCTGGCTTCCCGTCGAATGAAAATTTTGCCACTTTTTCCAGTGCCTCTTTTGGCACAGCAAAGCCCTACAACAGGGCAATACATTCAGCGGAATGTTTAAAAGTTTAAGAGAAAGTCGACCATTCTATAAATTTACAGACTGAACGAGAGGTCTGATCAAAGTTGGGTCTATTTCATGTTCCGTCCAACATAATGTTATTAGCTATCTTTTATTTTCCTACCTTGTAGTTACTGTGCTTGAGTGACCCGATTTTAGGAAAAGCAGAGTATAAATGAAGTTCTTAAATGATAAAGGAGGTTAGAAGTGTAGAAACATGGAAGAAAGAGAGAACCTATCATCCAAAATAAGAGTCAAGGAGAATTTCTTGTTCTATGTCAGATTTATCATAGAATATTCATCCATTACTGATTCCGTGACAAATATGGTCAACATCTTGTCATGTGCCAATTGCAAAGTATGGGACTTGGATGCCCCATAGGAAAGTAAGGGATTTCCTAATGGGGTTTATATGGACCTAGGCTCCCCAACCTCAATAGCTAGCTTTTGGAGTGTGGTTCTCCAAAGTTCAGTATCACATCTTATTTGGAAAGTGAGCCACACACACATCTTATGTAACAGAGATATTTTGCTTTGAGTCAAGTAAATTTTACTTTTCTAGATCATTATACATCATATCAAATTGTTATGTTCTCTCTCCAAGACTTCAACTGGATCGAAAGTTAAAGAAACAGATTAGCAATTGATTGACAATAAATAATTGTTTAATTAAAACATGAAAGTGTTCACTAGTGCTGGATCTTAGAAATGCAGCAAATGCAAGCCTCACCTTGAAACCAACTTTATTATTAAGACAAGAATTCCAATCAGCCTTCATTTCTTTTAAAGGAACCCGATCATGAGGTCTGAAAAGAGTAGCAGCAGTTACAATTTATAACATATTATATCTAATACATATACATAAATGCCAAAGAAAACAAAGAACCTAATGCCCTACCGAAAAATTTAGAAACAGAAGGAAAAAAGACAAACCTCTTCGGTCCCGAAACACAGGGTTCAACTTCAGCAAGGTTTAATTCTAGATATGATGAGTACACTCTTTCTTGTTGGGGCTGAGCATATCAAGATTTGGGTTTGGAGGAAAGCACAAGTAGAACAGGAAGAAATTAAACTAGCTACATCTAAATACAAGCAGAACGGCTGAAAGTTGAGAAGTTTATAGGACAAAAGGTAAAATTGTAAAAAAGAAGAAAAATTCTTGCCTCCTTATAGTCAACAAACATTTTATTTGCACGGAGATATGATTCTATCATTGCCACCTGAATTAAAGGACAAGGATGTCACCTAGTTATTCAATAATTTTAGATTGAAGGCAATTATATGATGAAGTAGAATACTCACAGTTTCGTCACTTCTGCCAGTCAATTTGAGATACTGCAAAGTAACATGATCTACAGGGAAGAATCCCATGGTTGCACCATACTCAGGAGACATATTAGCAATGGTAGCCCTGTCAGCCAATGATAGCTCACCCATACCATCCCCTACAAATATGTATAAAATTAAAAACTTACATAAAGAATTTGAGGGCCAGGCAATTGAGGAACTACAGTTAACTGCAGGTCAGCTCCACGAAAAGTAATTACCATAAAATTCAACAAACTTGCCAACAACACCATGCTTCCTCAGCATTTGTGTCACAGTTAGAACCAAGTCTGTAGCTGTCACACCATTTCTCAACTTTCCGGATAACTTAAATCCAACAACACCAGGCAAAACCATGCTCATCGGCTGACAATTTTCGAAATAGATTAACTTTAGAAAACACAAGTGATAGAGATGTACATTCCATCAAATGAATGAGACAAACAAGAACTGTGTCATTGAAAGAAAGTACAAACTAGAACAAGTGGATAGTGTACAGGACTACTATTATTCTCAAATCATTAAAAAATTATCATCTTATTTGATTAGAATCTTCAGTCAAAAAGCAACTGAAACAAGTAAAAAAATGGCCACTTGATAATGGCCACAAACAAGAACTAGGAGACAAAGATCATTTGCACCATAAACTAACATGCCAACTTAAGTTAAAAGAGACTTCAGACTCCTGCAGTGAGTTTTATATTCACTATTAGCTATTAATTTTGGCATGTGGTTTAGAAGAATGAAGTTGTAGTACATTAAGTAGAAAAGAATCGGGCTATACTCATCATTGCAGTACACACTTTAATTAGCAAAAACTGAAATCATCAAAACCCAAAGTTAGAAACTATTTAAGAAAAACATTGTCGTTGGTCCACCAGAATACTGACTTGACCAAGCATAGCTGCTTCAGCTTCAATACCTCCAACTCCCCAGCCAGCTACTCCTAACCCATCTATCATAGTTGTATGGGAATCAGTTCCAACCACGCTATCAGGGTACAGCGTGCCATTGGTGTTGAACACAACCCGTCCAAGATATTCAAGATTAACCTGAAATTTTACAGTGTCAACTCACTTGGCCACCATGTTCACACAGATAAAGCATCCAAGAAAAATTCAAAGTAATGATACATGTGAGCTTATCCATTCATCACTCAGTAAATTATTTGCCACATATAAGGTTAGCAAGGATAACTCCACCATTATGTCAAAATGTGTATTGCATATTGCACTGAATACCAAAGTATACCTGATGCACAATACCAGAACCGGGAGGAACAACAAGCATGTTATGGAAGGCACTAGATCCCCATTTAAGGAAAGAAAACCTTTCCTTGTTCCTCCGAAACTCAAGCTCCATGTTTTCTTGCACTGCATTTTCTGATCTTGTTACATCAACTTGAACTGAATGGTCAATGACAAGATCTACCGGAACCTGAATACAATATATTTTCAGTAACAAAATTTACGGATAGATTAAAAAGGAAAATTATTCCATGATAGTCAGGAACATTGTAGAAGACATTTTACATGCAAAAGTGCATATTATTGAACTGATACCGATTAGAAATCTCAAGATATCTTCCTATGAACTGACACCGATCAGGATCACAGATGGAAACAAGATGCCTCACACTGCTAACGTATGAAAAAAATCAGTTAATTATGCTTTCGTACTAACTAGCATATTAATATGATATGTAAAAATTTCTCAAGATCCACAACCTTATTAAGCCAAAATTTTCAAAAGATTATAATCTTAACCAATAGCTTCTAGTAACTGACTATCCCTCTCAAAATAGAAAATGGTTGACAATATGTCCGTACCCTTATTACAGTAAATATTCAAGCAAATGATGTAAACAAGCGCACCAAAGGATTAATCTTGCTAGTATCGCTGCCAAGCTTGTTCATAGCATCACGCATACAAGCAAGGTCGACCACAGCTGGCACTCCGGTAAAATCCTGGCAACAAAACAGACTGGATTAAAAACAAAGCAAATCATCACCTGTTCCTTTAGTCGAGAAGAATATAAATATGTATATGTATAACAAGGATTATCAAACACCTGTAATAGAACACGAGCTGGCTTGAAGGGGATTTCAACTTGCTTTGGTGATGTATTTTCCCAATCAATAATTTTCTCAACATCTTCCTTCTTCACTTGGAAGTTGTCACAATTACGAACAGCCGACTCAAGCAGGATTCTGATCGAGTATGGTAGCTTATCTATTACATATACAGCAGAAGCAAGGGACAGACACAATCAGTCACATAACTAATGGAAATTACTGGCTGGACCCAAGGCATGAAGTAGTATATCCAATCAAGTCATCGAGTGAATGTATATATATGTATAGTTGTACGAGAAAATTACCAATCCTTGGATCATTGAGAGCAGGCAAGCTATAGAACTTTCCAAACTCGCCACCACCTGGCTTGGGAAGACTCGTCAACACTTCCTTAAAAGGATGTTCAGCAGCTGAAAACCATAAAAACATGTTAACCAAATCAAAACTCCAAGGTGATGAATTGAATTGTCAATTTTAAATAATTCAAACGATTAGAATATAGGGTATACATCATTTTTTAAAACATTATACTAATTTAAAAAATATATATATCTCCTTGATCCTGCAATCAATAATGATATGTTAATTATGAACCGGAAAAAAACAATTAAAAATTTTAAATTTGAGGCCTCGCGCTCATTGAAAGCTAACAAAGACTTTGACTTAGAGTGAGAAAGACAGAGACGTTAATCTAAGCTAAAAACTAAAATCAGCAAATAAAATGTTGAATTAAGATTAAAACAGAATCAAAAGCATGCGAAAGAAAGAAGCTTCAAAAGTATTGGAGAGTAGTACCCATAGTAGCAAACTGCTTCTGAAAGCGTTCAGTGACAGGATTAAAGGCTCTGATCTGAGCACGGAGGCTAAGAGGAGATCTCCAATCAAGACGGTGGCACCATCGCGAAGCAGAGGAATGGAAGGAACGAACAACGACGGATGCAGTAGATCGCTGGTTGTTAAGAGCAGAAGAAGAGGCGGGATTGAGATTCCTCAAAGAAGAAGGAAAAAAGCGAGTACGAGTGTAAGAGGAAGTTGCTCTTAAGAAAGAAGAAGCAGCTGAAGAAGAGGTAGAAATATACATGACGTCAAATGATGATGTAAAAGATCAAAGGATTAAACGAACACACATTCACAGGATAATGGCAGTAATCATTAAGCAGAAGATAAGGGAAATTCAATGACAGGAGCAACCAAACAGAAATTCATGGCCCTTTCTGCATTTTTTTTTTATTTTTTACCTTAAGTTTGTTAAAAGTGGATGAGAAGAGAAAGAGAAAGGCGTATGGGAAGTGAGGGCAGTGGAATGAGGAAGCAGCATAGGGCTACGTGCCCGCTTTCTAGAACGGCTCTGGCCTCTTCAGAGCTGGTCACTCCGGAATTGCAGGGATCTATAAAAGTGCTAGTCTAGGGTTTTAATTTTCACTCACCAATTAAGTTCTGCCACCTGCATCTTTTAATTATATTCTTTTTCTTATATTTGTTAATAGAAATAATTAGAACTAATGAGTTGAGTCGTGTTGTTTAGGTCTAGACTTGTTCTTGTTTACAAAAGGGGCATAAAATTTTTTTCATATATAAGTTAGATAAAAATGTTAAAATTTAAGTTTAGTTAAATTCACTCGTATTAAAAAATTTTATATAAAAATAAATTTAAAAAATATAATACAAAATAAATATTTCCTACAAAATAAAAAAAATAGGTGCATCTTAGTAAGCAAATACACTTAAAATAAAAACAAAATTAATAATAAAATAATAATTATATAATATTCAAATAACAATAATAAAATAATAGTAATATAATAAAAAATAATAGCAAAATAATAATAATAACAATAGTAGTTCATCTTTTTGCAAATTCGGGTCCGGTCAAGGGCCCAGGCAAAAAAAAGTTTACCTAAGCCTCGGTCCATTTAGAAAATGAGTCTTATTTTTTATCTAAATTAATTTTTTGGGCTTATATTTTTGTCTTTTATCAAATATAGTCATAATGCATAATTTGGTATTGAGTTTAACTTTTCTTTTTTAATTTGGTGTTTGTGTTTTTTTTTCAATGTGACACTTGTATTTTACAAAAGTTATATATTTTGGTGTCTGAAAATAATCATATTAATTTTTTAATATTTAATTTAAGTTTTAGAATTGATTTAATAAAAATTCATATTTAACTAACAATATTAACAATTAGTTCAATTAATATTAAATTTATTCTATTAATAAAATTATGAAAAATCCAAACCTGTTAATATTAGTAATTAATTTGCATCAAATCAATTCTAAAATTCGAATTAAACATTAAAAAATTAACACCGTTACTTTTGAGTACCAAAATATATAACTTTTGTCAAATACAAGTACTAAATTGATATAGAAAATAATATAAATATCACATTAAAAAAATATCAAACTCGGATACCAAATAATATGCTAAGCACAGTTAGTAATCTGATTAGTCCTTAAAACAATTTAATTTCTATTAGATGATTATGGAGTTCAACTCTAACTATTTCAATGTTTAATTTGAATAATTCAAAAGTTTAATTAATTTTTTTATTTATTATAAAAATGCTAAAACTCAAAGAGGTTGTAGTTATGTATCTATATTATTATAATTTTTTATATAATGTTTATAACTATCTATAATCTCTCTTTTAACTTTTAAATACGATGATAAAAGTATTTCAGCGCGCTCAAATCCAGATTACCTTACATTTGCAATAATGTCAATGTCAATTAAACTAAAACTTAATCCACTTATATATTATTATAATATTTCATTGTGAATTATATCACAATCTATCATCAATTTGATTAGAAAAAAAATTTAAAAAGCATTTTTTAAAAAAAATTAAATATTATTATAATGTGTACACAAAACTCTTACCATTTCATCTCTATTTCATCCGAAGAATATTTTTTATAAATATATATTAAAAAACAATATTACTTTTACTCACAATAATCTAGTTAAAATATGAAAGATTAAATGTTCCATATATATGCGAACGGGTAAACTTGAAGTATATATCAGTTTTAGAAAATAATTAGAGTTTTAGGTCAATTTTTTTTATATTTAGAGAAATAGGCCGATTTTGGAGAGAGAAACAAAAAACGCATCTTCTCTGTTCTAATTTTTTTTTGTGTGTTCGATGTTGGAAATTTGGAGAAAAAGATTTATTTGTGTTTGAGGTATACATTGTGATAGTTTTAAGGTAAATTTGAGTTCATAGTGATGCGATAGCACTCAAAGACCTACACATCTCATTTGCTGTATTGGGATGGAATCATCACCTTAGAAGCCCATCGTATTACAACTCAGGCTTAGAGTTCACGGTGCTTATATGGTCACGGGTTGAAGTATAACTATGGCTCCTAGTTGACGGTGGTTATGCGGTCCCGAGTTGGAATATAACTTGGGAGCCCAGTTGGTAGTGGTTATGCGTCACGGGTTCAAGTTTCATGATACTGGAAGAGAATACTTTATAAACCTCATACATAAGTTTGAGATCATAATCATAGGGAAAAAATGGGTTTTCCAGTATAATAAACTTATTCTTTTTCTCCATCTCCACCAGAAGTAGTATCCTTAAACTAATTGTCTGAAACCTATGAAAGAGTTGGATGTAAGAGGACTTTCAAGGGGGTGACTGTGTCGGTGGAGAGAAGATAAAACTCGAGTTGATGCAGTAGCAGTTGTAGTTATTAATGAGTTCCTTAATCACAGCAACCACTGTCGGCCCGAAAGGACTTTCATCTTTTCTCCACCATCACAATTACTCCTCCCCCTGAAAGTCCTCTTCCCTCAACTTTGTCATAGGTTTCGAACATGGAGGTCAAGGATACTGCTTTGGTGGAGATGGAGAAAAAGAATAAGCTAATTATACCAGAAAGGCCCTTAGTTTTTCCCTATAATTATTGTCTCAAACTTATATATGGGGTTTATAAAGCATCCTCTTCCAATGGCATTAAACTTGAACTCGTGACTGCATAACCACCATCAACTGGGCTTTCGAGTTATACTACAACCCATGATTGCATAACCATCGTCAATCGAGACCTGTAGTTATACTTTAACCCATGACGGTATAACCACCGTGAACTAGAGCTCGAGTTGCAACGCAATAGGCTTCTAAGGTGATAGTTCGATCCTTACACTGTAGATGAAATGTGGGGTTCTCTGAGCGCATCACCGTGAACTCAAACACACCTTAAAACTATCATATTGTCTCCCTTAAACACAAACACAAATAAATCTTTCTGTCTAAAAATTTCAACACTCAACCAAAAAAATAATTTAGGAGAGAATTTTTTATTTTGTAAGGGACAATGGCCGAGAGTGTTATGGAGTAGGGGGAGCAAAACCCCCTTTATATAGGTAACTAGGGGAAATTGGAAAAAAAATACAGGAGCCCATAACCGAGATTCCTGAGATAGTATGTCTAAAACTTGTCCCAAGATTCCTGAGATGCCTGAAAATAATCCCGGGATTCCTAAGTTTTGATTTTTTTTTATAGGTTAAGATTGGGGTTGAAAATGGGAAGGAATAAAACAATAGGAAGCATTTTCAGTTGAGGTGGAAGAATGTTCTTTGAAAGCGCACCTTGTAGGACACACTTTTAGCCTGTATGGCAACCAAACCAACAAAAAAATGTCTTACAAGGCGCGCTTTCAAAGAACATTCTGCCACCTCAATTGAAAACACGTTCCACAGGTCGTGTTTTCTTCTCTCCCATTTTCCACCCTAACCTGCGAAAATTCTCGGAACTGTAAACCTAACCTTAAACCATAGATTCTTGGGCCAGAGAATCCCAAATAAAATTCAGACATCACATCCCAAATTTTTTTAAAAAACACTTCTAACAAGACACATTTTTAAAAACTGCCTAGACTTTTCATGTCCAATCTTTTCCAACATTTTTAAGTTATGTTTGATATCAGGGATAGTATTTGTTATGAAATGAGACACCATTATGTTGGAGAACCTCCATACTGAAATTTTGAGCGGATAGTTTTTATAAGGAGATCTGCATAAGGAGGAGATTATTTATGTTAAATATCTAGATTTCAAAAAATGACCCAGGAAACTAAATTAGTTCAAGTAAGTTTTGTTGTTGTTATTTTTGGATAATTCATACTCTTTTTTTTTCTACAAAATGTTTTCATTTTAAACATCTGAAACAAGTTATTTGGTTGAAGATGAGTAGACAAATTAAAACCGTTATGTTAAACTACCTTTATTGATAATTTGTTTTGATATAACAAAAAAAATATTTTTGAATAAAATTTATTTTTTGAACAAAGAATTTATAATGTTCAAAGCATAAAAATTATTTCAAGGCTTCCAAACATCCTAGAAAATGTTTTGAACACTTAAAATATTTTGGACAAAGTTCAAAAATGACTTTAAACTCTTGAACATAATTGAAACAATTTTAAATCAATTGAAAAACTGCTCCTTACAAGAAGTATCCATATTTTCCAAAAAAAAGTATCAATACCCATACGATTTTTATCAATACCATATTTTTTATTGATACCAAAATTGCTCACTGACTTGAATAAAAAAATTGAACAAAAGAAATAAGTATCGACACTTTTCTAAATATATTGATACCTATTAAATTTTGTCGATATCACTTTTGCAATTTGTTTCTATGACTGTTCAAACAATGGAAAAAAGTATCGATACCCATAAAAAATATATCGATACATTTTACCAGGTATCATTGTAATCTAACTTAAACGGTCACTGAATCATACATTAAATGCTACTAGTACTGATACTCATAGAAAAAGTATCGATACTTTTTGTTGTAGGTAAATTTAATGATTTGGTATTTTCATCCCCAATGGCTCTATTTATTTTCTCAACAACCACAACTGTTAGAAATGAATAAGGAAGTATAAATATCAGCTTTTAAAGGCAATGCAACAACAAGAAAGAATATTCAAGCAAAAAGATCAATCAAACAACCTTATG
The DNA here is from genome assembly GCF_007990345.1 of Gossypium hirsutum. NCBI lineage: Eukaryota > Viridiplantae > Streptophyta > Magnoliopsida > Malvales > Malvaceae > Gossypium > Gossypium hirsutum. Next base: position 71,304,680 of record NC_053426.1, on the reverse strand, counting down.
CAAAATATTTCTATTTTTTTTCATACAGTTGTGAGCTTCATTGCTATTCTATTAGCTTAAGTGTTTTTCTTTGTAATTGAGCTTAATTTGCAAACACTTTGATCTTGTAAGGATTATTTTTTTGTTTGCTTCTTTATATCTCTTTGAAAGGGTTTGTGTATTAAGGTTTGAAACCTTAAGGGAGTTTGTAAGGTTAAACCTTGTCCTCAAAAGTTAACAAATTAGTGAATTTGGAAAAATCATTTGTTGTAGAAAAATAAGGTAGTAAAGTAGGCAACTACGGCCGAACCACTCTAAATTCTTGTGTCAAATTTTTCTATCTTTATTCTCTAGCATCCACAAAATTTTAAAAAGCCAATTCACTCCCCTCTTGGCAATTTCGATATGATTATTTGGGCTAACAATTGGTATCAGAGATAATCTTTATTTGATGCTTTTACAACCAAGAGAAGATCTTTAAGGTAGCTTAACTTTCAGCCAATCAATCCACAAGAGATAATGTTACATCCGATTCAGCATTTCTTGGAGAATCACAATCTATCACCAAGCCTCATTACTTCAACAATGCCAACTATTCATATTGAAAGGCAAGATTAATGTTGTTCATAAAAGCAAATGACCTTGTTGTATTAGACATTATCATGGACGATCCATGTAACGTTCTGTAAGTCTGGGGTGTTGGGAAACATATTTCTCGGACCTACCTTCGCGAATCAGGCTTACAAATATTATTACTATATTTTTAGGAGTTACTTTAGCAGTGAGTTGAATGTTAATTGGATAGTTTTAATTATTAAGGACTAAATTAAGGATGAGATAGATATAGTGGTTACTATTAAATTGCAAAGTGGAACTTGATTAAATAACTTATTTAATAAATAGATCATTACCTATATAGATTTTGTTGGTGGATTGTTATGATGGTTTATATATATATATATTATATATTGTGTATTGGAGTCCTAAAATCATGAATTAAATTGTCCATGTCAAAATTTTAGAGTTGTTAATGTAGTGGAACATATCATCTTTGTAATAGTTGAGTTTTGAAGTTGTTTGGTGGAATTGGGGGATTAAATTGTTTATCTAAGTGAAGTTTAGGGACAGTTTTGGAGGTAGTTCTTTGTGCTGGAAAATTTAGTTAAGTTACTAAGTGTAATGTGTGATTAAAAACATTTTTATTAAGGGTTTTTTATAGTAATAATTTGTAAGAAGTTAAATATTATAAATTTAACTAACCTAGTGTTAATTTGTTATTTTTATGAATCTGGGAATTCTTTTATGAACCATATGTATATGGGTTAACTATGAAAGTATTATGGAAAAGTAATGAAGATGGGATTAAGCTAAATTTTGGTATTAATGATTTATTATGGTCAATTTTTTTATATTTAATAGTGGTGTCAAGATTCCACAAGTGACAAAATGTTGGTTTAATTTTTGGTAATTGATAGTAGAAGGATATGATTTATAAATGTATTTCTTAATGTGAAGAAATAGTATTAATTGAATGAAATTGTAAACATTGATCAAGGAATGATTCGATCAGACGTGAATCATGGAAAAACGAAAGTAACAGAGTAGTCATCGGCCTCACTAATACGACTATTTTGTTAAGGTAAGTCTGTAGATTCGAACTTAACTTTCCTATTTACTATTTAATTAATCAATGCTAATCTAGTACTTGATATAAAAATGTATATATTTTATCGAATTGATGTAAGGAAAATGAATGAGAGAATCGTGGAAGTAAATCATTGCACAATATCATCGGTATATTTGACTAGCGCTGGGCACAAACATCGTTGGTTTAACCAACTAGAGTTGGGCTTACTACAAATTTTGTCAATATACTCGACTAGCGCTGGGCGCAATTTTTGTCAGCTTGTCTGACTAGTGTTGGGCACACAATCATCGGAATACCCCACTAGTGCTGGGCGCAAATGCCATTAGTTTATCCAACTAAAGTTGGGCTCACATTCAATATCGTCAGCTAACCCAACTAGTGCTGAGCACAAACATTGTTGGTTTATTTGACTAGAGCTAGGCTTACATTCAATATCGTCAGCTAACCCGACTAGTGCTAGGTGCAAAACTCTTCTATGGTTTATTCGTTAGGCATCGGGTGTTATGTAATTAATAGACCATTCGAAAAGATTACTTGAATTATTGAAAGTAATGGTTATAGGTATCATTAATGAAGAATTGAAATTTTTATTTGGTTGAGTTATAAGCTCATATTAATCCATTTTTCTTGTGGTTAATTATATAAATGAAATCTATTAAATGTAAATTGGTTTCCATGTTTGCAGATTAGATAAATCATAAACTCAGACTCGGCGTCCTACAAGAATCCCGCATTCAATGTTGGTGATGTTTCTTCTTTTTGTAAATTTTGACATGTACTTAGGGTGTCATTATGTCCTTGAAGTTGAATATTTTGCGTATGTGTTTATAAGTTTGTAAATATACACAGATATATGCTATGTTGTATGTTTTGGTGATGGTTGGTTTTTGTCTATATGCTTATCTCATATGATAATGCTCAACGAAGGTAGTTATTTTGAGGAATATGAGTATAAGTCATGTTTTTACTACATTCAATTATTTGATTACTTAAATTTTGTTTAAGGTACCTTTGAAAGGTATATTGGTTCTGGATGGATGTTTTAAATGTAGTGTCAATGAGGGCACATTGGTTAGGTATTAAGATATTTGTTTAAATAAGATTTGAACATGTTTTATTGAGTTTGGTTGTTGTTCATGACCCCTTGTTAAAGTGCATTTAGGTAGTTGATTAGTTATGCTTGTATTGGTTTGGAAAAAAAGCTTGTTTTTAGGTGATTTTTAAACCACACGGCCTGAGACATAGGCGTATGTCTCAGCTGTGTGTGACACACGGCTTGGCAACACGCCCGTGTGTCTCTTATAGGTTCCTTTGCATGTAAGTCAGGTAGTTACACAGCCTGGAACATGGGTGTGTGGCTTGTCTGTGTGACCCAAGTCAGTGAGTTATAGGGGCATGGACACGACTGTGTGTCCCTACTTCGAATGTCCACATGACTTGAGGCACAGACATGTGCTTCAATCGTGTGAGTCACACGACTGTGTGACCCCTGTAGTAGAAAAAATTACAACTTTTGCTTTAACTTTCCATATGATTTCTAATTAGTCCCAAAATGTTTCTAAGGTATTTTTAGGGCCTCAAAGGCTCGATTTTAGAACGATACATATGAAAATGATTCATTTAAAGTATGTTTATGATTATATATGTAATGTTTGTTAAATGTTTCGATTGTACGGTAATACTCCGTAACCCCACTTCGACGACGGACTTGGGTTAGGTGTGTTACATTTAGTGGTATCAAAGCCTATAGGTTTAACCGATTTTTAGACTAAATCGAGCTCGAAATTGAGTCTAGAGGTATATGCCAAAGTTGACTCGATTTTGAGTCAAGATTGGATACTAATTATACTATTTTTACTTATAGTTTAAAGATGTCAGATGATGCTAAAAACGTAGTTGATCAAGAAGTACATATTGGTGATGAATCTATTGGGTAATTTGATTAATTTGAATCAGTAACACCGAGTTTCGCACTGATGTTATTCTACAATCAAATGCTAATAGTGGCCTAATTGAAGGGCAATCTGAAAATGATGTATTACGAGTCATAGCGAGAGCTCTTCAGAGGGTAGCGAGAGTCACTCCACTTCTGCTAACAACACCTGTGGTTAAACGAGCTCCTATTAAGGAACTAAGAAGATATGGCGCTACTGAGTTTGCTGGAACAAAAGAAGTTGACCCGTCATCGGCAGAATCTTGGTCAGAGTCAACGACATGAATTTTACAACAGTTAGAATGTACTCCCCGATAAAGCATTATTTGTACAGTTTCACTACTACAATGGGAAGCTTATACATGTTGGAAAATAGTTACGAGGCATGTTCTTGTAGAAGTAGCTGATTAGGAATTCTTTCAAGTTGAGTTTTAAAGGAAGTACATTGGTAAGCTCTATCTTGAAGCCAGGAAACAAGAATTTCTCATGTTAAAGCAAGAAGATATGTCGATAGTGGATTATGAACGGGGATACTTACGACTTAGCAAGTATGCAAAGCAGTTAATTCCTATGGAAGAAGAAAATTGCAAATGTTTTCAATGGGGTATGCGGGATGAAATCTGAACTCAACTAGTAGCATTGAGAATTAAGGAGTTTACAGGCTTATCAAAATGAGCAAAGATGGTTGAGCAATCCCTAGGTTTATGTAAGAAAGTTGAACTTCCTCGTGCTATAGGTAAACGATTTAGGAACTTTAATTCTTTTTCTACATTAAAAAGAATTAAGGAATCATGGGAAATTGGGAAATCAATTGCTAGATCGAATGTGTCAATTAAAGTGCGAGATCGTCAACCCACAGTTTCAGTGGGTAGTGTAAAGGGACCAAATAGAGTTTCAAAGATATAGAATTAAGAACATTGTGGGAAGAAACACTAGGGTAAATGCTGGAAATTGACGAAAGGTTATTTCCGTTGTGGGTCATTGGAACATTTTGCTAGAGAATGTCCAAAGAACGAAAACGATACTCCCGATGATTCTTAAAAAGCCGCCTCTGCGGTGAAAGGTCGAGGGACGAGTAGAAGTGGGTCAGTTTTGAGGGGTGGATCAAGAAAAAGGAATGAAATAGTTACTCATCAGCTTGATGCCAGAGCACCGACACGTCCTTATGTAGTGTGGGCTCGTGATGAAAGAGATGCTACCGATGTTATGGCTGGTATTTTTTCTATTATTCTCCACACTTATTTTTACTTTAATAGATTCTGGTTCCTCTCACTCATATGTTAGTACTAATATGGTTAAATCGGGGAGCATGAATTATGAAATGTCTAAAGTGGCTATGTTAGTATCGAGTCCCTTGTGTCAAACAATATTAGTAGATCAAGTTTGTAAATGTTGTCCGGTAGAGATTCAAAATCTAGTGTTTCCTGTAGATTTATTGATTATGCCCTTCGGTGATTTTGATATAATCTTGGGTATGGATTGGTCAACCGAATATGGTGTGGTTCTGGATTGTCATAAGAAAAAGTTTTCGATTCAAAATTTAAAAGGGAAAGTCATTGAAGTTAGCGGTGTTAAAGCAAGTAGGGAAAATTAGATTATCTCTTTGATGCAAGTTGATAAGTTAATGAAGAAAGGTTGTGAAGCTTTCTTAGCATATCTTATTAACTCAAAAACTAGAAGCGATGACATTGGTGATATTTGGACTGTTTGTAAGTTTCCTGACATATTTCCTAAAGAATTATCAGGGTTACCACTAGATAGAAAAGTTGAATTTGCAATCGAAGTGTTTCCTAGTACAGCTTCAATATCTACAGCTCCGTATCGGATAGCTCCAATAGAGTTGAAAGAATTGAAAATTCAGTTACAGGATTTGTTGGAGCATGGTTTTATTTGCCCTAGTATATCACCTTGGGGAGCTCTGGTGTTGTTTGTTAAAAAAGAAAGATAGTTCAATGCGACTCTGGATTGATTATCGTCAATTAAACAAGTTGACAATTAAAAATCGACAGCACATATCGGTGACTTGTTTGATCAACTTAACGAAGCTTCTATCTTCTCCAAGATCGACCTGAGATCGGGATACTATCAGTTGAAAGTAAAAGATAGTGATGTACCGAAAATAACTTTCCGAACACATTATGGTCCCTATGAATTTTTTGTGATACCCTTTAGATTGAAGAATGCTCCAATAACGTTTATGGATCTAATGAACTGTATTTTTCAACCGTATCTTGATCGGTTCGTGGTTTTTTTCATCAATGATATTCTGATTTATTCAAAATCAGAAGTTGAATATGAACAACATTTACGAATTGTGTTACAAGTATTGAGAGAGAAGCAATTGTTTGGGAAATTCAACAAATATGAATTATGGTTAACCGAAATGGTATTATTAGGACACGTGATATCAGTTGATGGAATTCAAGTAGATCTGAAAAAGATTGAAGCAATTGTTGAGTGGAAAGCACCGAAGAATGTGTCAGAAATTCGTAGTGTTCTTGGTTTAGCCGGTTATTATCAAAGATTTGTGAATGGCTTCTCGAAAATAGCTATGCCAATGAAAAAGCTTCTCTATAAAAATGTGCAGTTTGTTTGGAATGAGAAGTGTCAAGAGAGTTTTGATAAGTTAAAATAGTTGTTAACAGAAGCATTGATTTTAGCTCTACCTAAGTCAAAAAAGGAATTCATGGTTTATAGTGACGCTTCACTAAGTGGTTTGGGCTATGTTTTGATGCAAGAAGGAAAACTAATTGTGTATGCGTCTTGATAATTGAAAACTCATAAATGTAATTATCCAACGTATGATTTGGAGTTAGCTACAGTAGTCTTTGTTTTGAAAATTTAAAGACATTACCTGTATGGTTAGAGATGTCGTTTATATATTGATCATAAAAGTTTTAAATATCTCTTGACTAAAATAAAGTTGAATTTAAGACAACGTCTTTGGATAGAGCTTTTGAAAGACTATGACTGCATTATAGATTACCATCATGGTAAAGCTAACATTGTCGCAGATGTGTTGAGCAGAAAAGTAGTAGCTGATTTGCAAGCAATGTTCACTCAACTCAGTGTTAATAGTGATGGTAGTCTATTGGTCGAATTGAGGATCAAACATGTATTAAAAGAATTAATTTTACATAAAGCTCATGATAATCCTTTTGCTTTACACCCGGGTGGAACAAAAATGTATCGAGACCTACGAGAGTTGTGTTGGTGGCCGGGCATGAAAAGAGAAATAGTAGAATTTGTGGCTAAATACCTAACCTATCAATGAGTCAAGGCGGAACATCAAGTCCCCATGGGATTGCTTCAACCTATTTCTATTCCTCAATAGAAATGGGAGCACATAACAATGGATTTTGTTGCCAGATTACTGTTATCTCCTAATAAGAGAAATTTTGTATAGGTGATAGTCGATTGTTTCACAAAGTTGGCTCATTTTATTGCGGTCCGAATGGATTGGTCTCTACAAAAACTAGTTGAAGTATATATTTAGGAAATTGTCAGATTACACGGCTTACATATGTCAATTATATATGATCGGGATCTCTGATTCACTTCTCAGTTTTAGAAGCAATTGCATGAGTTACTTGGTGCAAGGCTAAATTTTAGTACGTCTTTTCACCCTCAGACGGATGGACAATCTGAACATGTTATTCAGATTCTAGAAGACATGCTTCGAGCTTGTGTGATTGACTTTGAATCTGGTTGGGAACATTATTTACCTTTGGCCAAGTTTGTGTACAATAATAGTTTCCAATCAAGTATTCAAATGGCTCTTTATGAAGCTTTATATTGTCGAAGATGTAGAACATCGGTATGTTGGTCTGACTTGTGCGAGAAGAAAGTGATTGGGGTTGAATTGATTCAAGAAACGAAAAATATGGTTAAAGTGATTTGAGACAAATTGAAAGCGGCTGTCGACAGACAAAAATCCTATGCAGATTTGAAACAACGGGACATTGAATTCTCAGAGGGTGATAAGGTCTTTTTACGAGTGTCTCCATGGAAGAAAGTATTACGTTTCAGAAAAAAAAGAAGTGAAATTGAGCCCTCACTTTATAGGTCCGTATGAGATCACTGAAAGAGTCAGAACTGTGGCGTATCGATTAGCATTACCAATTGAATTACATAAAATTCATAATGTTTTCCATGTATCGCTGCTCAGAAGATATCGGTCGGATCCGTCTCATATCTTATCGGCAGAAGAAATTGAATTACAGTCTAATCTGACGTATGAAGAGAAACGGGTAAAAATCTTGGCTCACGAGATGAAAGGATTACTTAACAAACGAGTCCCATTAGTGAAAGTTCTTTGGTGTAGCCATAACATCGAGGAAGCGACATGAAATTAGAAGATACAATGAGGCCATAATACCCTTACCTCTTTTCAGGTAAATTTCAGGATGAAATTTCTTAAGGGGAGGAGATTTGTAACGTTCCGTAAGTCTAGGGTGTCAAGAAACATATTTTCAGGACCCGCCTTGACAAATCGGGCTTAAAAATATTATTATTATTATATTTTTAGGAGTTACTTTAGAAGTGAATTGAATGTTAATTAGATAATTTTAACTATTAGGGACTAAATTAAGGATGAGATAGATATAGTGGTTACTATAAAATTGCAAAGTGGAACTTGATTAAATGACTTAGTTAATAAATAGACCATTAGTTATATAGATTTTGTTAATGGATGGTGATTGTGATTTTTTTATATTATATATATTGTGTATTGAAACTATTAGTAACTAGATTATTTATAATAAAAAAATTTAAGAGAGATGGTTTAATAAGAAAAAGAAAAAGATTAGTGGAGAAAGAAAAAGAAAAGAAAAAGTAAAAGCTTCATGTTCTTTTGCATTCTGAGATAAAATTTCAATAATTTTATTCATGCCTTTAAGCTCAAATTGGTTAGTAAAATTTTGGTTCTTTCTTCATGAATTTTGTATTTTTGGAGTCCTAAAATCATGAATTAAATTGCACATGTTGAAATTTTTAGAGTTGTTAATGTAGTGGAACGTATCATCTTTGTAATAGTTGAGTTTTGAAGTTGTTTGGTAGAATTGGGGATTAAATTATTTATCTAAGTGAAGTTTAGGGACTATTTTGGAGGTAGTTCTTTATGCTGGAAAATTTAGTTAAGTTACTAAGTGTAATGTGTGATTAAAAATATTTTTATTAAGGGTTTTTGATAGTGATAATTTGTAAGAAGTTAAATATTATAAATTTAACTAACATGGTGCTAATTTTTTATTTTTAAGAATCTAGGGAATTCTTTTATGAACCATATGTATATGGGTTAACTATGAAAGTGTTATGGAAAAGTAATGAAGTTGGGATTAAGCTAAATTTTGGTATTAATAATTTATTATGGTCAAATTTTTTTATATTTAATATTGGTGTCAAGATTCCACTAGTGATAAAATGTTGGTGTAATTTTTGGTAATTGATAGTAGAAGGATATGATTTATAAATGTATTTCTTAATGTGAAAAAATAGTATTAATTGAATGAAATTGTAAACATTGATCAAGGAATGAATCGATCGGACGTGAATCATGGAAAAATGAAAGTAACAGAGTAGTCATCGTCCTCATTAATATGACTGTTTTGTTAAGGTAAGTTCGTAGATTCGAACTTAACTTTCCTATTTACTATTTAATTAATCAATGCCAATCTAGTACTTGATATAAAGATGTATATATTTTATCGAATTGATGTAAGGAAAATGAATGAGAAAATCGTGGAAGTAAATCATTGCACAATATCGTCAGTATATTCGACTAGTGCTAGGCGCAAACATCGTTGGTTTAACCTATAACAGCCCGATTTTAGGGCTAGTTAGAACAGTGGTTTCTAGACCACAAATTTGACATAGAAAAATTTATTTTTATTATATTTTTATGGTCTACAGTTTCATGGAATGATTTCGTGAAAATTTCCTTTGAAAATTTTGACGTTTGGGCACTCAATTTAGTAAAAAGAACTAAAATGTAAAATGTGCAAAAGTTGAGTGCTACATGCTAGAGGTGTCCAATTGCTATGTGATTTTAATTGAAGGTCTTTATACGGTAATTAGACCATTTTACTTTAAGTTGGACAAAAATAGACATGGGGTAAGAGAATTTTTGTGTTTTGAGAAAAGGGCATTTTGGTCATTTGGTTAATAAATGAATAAAAAGGGAAAATAAAGCCAAAATTGTGTCCACCTTCTTCTATCTTGGCCGAGATTCTCAAGACACCATAGCTAGGGTTTTCTTCAACTTTCAAGCTTGATTGTAAGTACATCCTAACCTTGTTTTTAATGCTATTTACTTTTTAAAGTTGTTATCACCCGATCTTTCTATTTCTACCATTGTTTTGAAGTAGGGTTCATGTTTAAAAATTTATCCATGTGTGACATGCATGTATTTTGATGTTTGATGGAAGATATTGTAAGTTTAAGGTGTTATAAGAAACTTTTACTAAGTGATTTTTAGTGAAAATGTATAAAAAGGACCTATTTGTAAAATGACATAAAATGGGTAGTAAAAATCTGATTTGATGAAAAATGTGAGCTGATATGAGCATGTATATGGTTTGGCTAGCCTTGGGTAGCAAAGAAATTGAATACATTTCATTTTATGAGCCTAGGGACTAATTTGTAAAAATGTGAAACTTTAAGGGCAAAAAGGTAATTTTGTCATAATGTGATGTTTGGACTGATTTGAGTAATGTGAATATTAAATAAGTTAAATTTGCTATAATAAATCAAGAAAAACGAAGTTCGGACTTTGACCGGGGAAAGAATAAGGTGTTTGACGATTAAACCCTTTTTTACTATTTTTGTACCGATGTAAGTTCGTATGTAAATATTGCATCCTTATTTACGCTTTAATTGCTTTAATATCGTATGAATTGTAATTTACTCTTTGAACGTAATTGAAAAAATTCGACAAGAGAGAAAATCTCGGTTGAACTTTAGGAATAGTTAGGATACAAATGTCATGACATTAGGGTTAGTGGAGATTACGTGTGAGACCATATCTGGGATATGGCATCAATATGAGACTTCGTGTAAGACCATAGCTGGGCTATTGGCATTGATATGAGATCCCATGTAAGACCATATCTGGGATATGGCATTGGTATGTACTATGTGTGTGAGATATCCCGAGTATCCTTTAGTATTCCAAGTGTTTCAACGGAAAACTTAACGATAATGTTTAAGTTGTGAAAGACTATGGTATGTTGTGAAAGATTATGGTAAGTTGCAAGTTGGTACAAGTATGTACATAAAACCCATGCTTAATGAGTTCGATATATGATGAACCCTCGGTATGGTATGATTAAGTAAATTATGGTGTTAAGGTTTTAATAACATCTATGTTAAGTTTGATTATGAAATTTTGCAATGATATTTATGTTAATTTACTTCATGTTAAATTTATGCTAAAGTTGTATGATGCCTATTATTTGCATAGGGACTTACTAAACTTTAAAGCTTACTCCCCTTTCTTTTTCCCTTATCTTATAGCGTCACTAAGCCAGCTCGAGGATTGAAGATGGTCGGAGATCCATTCACACTATCAAATTATCTTTTTGGGTACTTATGATTACAATATTTTGAGATATGGCATGTAGAGGGACTTGGTTGTTTTGTTATGTGTCATATTTGATTTGACCAAATGTGTTGGCTTTAATAGTAGATAATTCATTTTGTAAATGGCCATTGAAATTGGCTAATATTGGCTTAAGTATATATATGCATATGATGATGTTTTCATGGATGTAAGAATTAGCATGGACTGAGTTGATAAGTAGGTGATGTTTGTATGTGGTAGATGGTTGCATGTAAATGATATATTGATATCTTGTTTGTGGCTGAATTGATTGTATGAATATGCTTAGATTGGTGTTGCTTGTTTTTGTGTAGGTTAGTGCAAGTAAGGGTGGCAAAATGGCTTGGTAAATAGCCTTATTTTTGTCCACACGGGTAGACACACGAACGTGTGTCTAGGCCGTGTGTGATACACAACTTGTCCCATGGGTGTGTGATCCGGCCGTGTCTCCCCTGCATTTTGAAAGAGAAACGGACGTGTGTCTCAGCCTTGTGAAGGACATGGCCCTGGGACATGGGCGTGTGCCCAAGGCATGTGAAGTCTGCACCTATTTTATGAAAAATTATGAAAATTAAATCGCCCACACAACCTAAGCACACAGGCGTGTGACTTGGTCGTGTGACTTCAATTTGTTGCTGATATCATAAACAGAGAGTTACACGGGTTAGACACGGGCGTGAGTGACCACACGGCCTGCCCACACAGGCGCATCCCAAGCCACACGAGCGTATGACACCTGTTTTAGTGAAATTTTCTATGTGTAGGGAAATTTTCTAAAGTTCTCGGTTTAGTCCCAAACCACTCCTAATGCATGTTTTGGGCCTCGTAGGCTCGTTTTAGGGACTATATGAATGCTTATGAAAAGTTTTAAATTTGAGTGGAAATTTATGTCTCGGTTTTGAATGTTTTTTGAGTTTTAGTCCGGTAATGCCTCGTACCCTGTTCTGGCGTCGAATACAGGTAAGGGATGTTACAAAACCAATTAGAGTTGGGCTCACTATGGATTTTGTTAATATATTCAACTAGCACTAGGCGCAATTTTTGTTAGCTTGTCTGACTGGTGCTAGGCACACAATCGTTAGAATACCCAACTAGCGCTGGACACAAACACTGTTGGTTTATCCAACTAGAGTTGGGCTTACATTCAATATCGTAGGCTAACACAACTAGCGCTGGGCGCAAACATTGTTGGTTTATCAGACTAGAGCTGGGCTCACATTTAATATCATTGGCTAACCCGATTAGCGCTAGGCTTAAAACTCCTCTGCACTTTATCCACTAGGCATGGGTGCCATGTAATTAATAGACCATTCAACAAGATTACTTAAATTATCGAAAGAGATGGTTATAGGTATCATTAATTAAGAATTGAAAATTTTATTTGGTTGAGTTATAAGCTCATATTAATTGATTATTCTTGTGGTTAATTATATAAATGAAATTTATTAAATGTAAATTGGTTTCCATGTCTGCAAATTAGATAAATCATAGACTCAGACTCGACATCCTACAAGAATCCCGCACTCAACGTTGGTGATGTTTCTTCTTTTTGTAAATTTTGGCATGTACCTAGGGTGTAATTATGTCCTTGAAGTTGAATATTTTGGGTATGTGTTTATAAGTTTGTAAATATACATAGATATATGCTATGTTGTATGTTTTGGTGATGGTTGGCTTTTTTCTATATGCTTATTTCATACGATAATACTCAATGAAGGTAGTTATTTTGAGGAAGATGAGTATAGGTCATGTTTTTACTACATTCAATTATTTGATTGCTTAAATTTTGTTTGAGGTACCTATGAAGGGTATATAAGTTGTGGATGGATGTTTTAAATGTGGTGTCAATGAGGGCACATTGGTTAGGTATTAAGATGTTTGTTTAAATTAGATTTGAACATGTTTTATTAAGTTTGGTTGTTGTTAATGATCCCATGTTAAAGTACATTTAGGTAGTTGATTAGTTATGCTTGTATTGGTTCGGAAAAAGGCTTGTTTTTAGGTGATTTTTAGATCACAAGGCTTGAGACACAGGCGTGTGTCTCAGCCATGTGTGACACATGACCGTGTGTCTCTTGTAGGTTTCTTTACATGTAAGCTAGGTAGTTACACAGCCTGTGTGACAGCCCAAAATTGACCCTAGTCGGGAAGTGGTTTCGGGACCACAAAAACTGAGTCATACTAATAATTAGCCATCATATTTGATGCTTATTATATGTATATATGCATGTGTGAAAATTTCATGCTTGAATTTTGTTAATTGTAAGTGAATTTTATTAAATAGGACTTATGTGAGAAAATTTAGAAATGTGCTAGGCAAATGTGAAGTGGCTTATTAATGCATGTTATGAAAATGATGGGTTTGCATGTCAAATTACCCAAAATGTGAGCTAGTGGCCGGCCATGCTATGGGTGGAAACATGTTGGGAACATGTTGGCTTAGTGTGTTATGTTAGAAAGAATAAATAAAAGGGTTAGTAATTAAGTAATGAAAAGGGAGGGGTGATGAAAACAAAGTTGTCTCATCCATCTCCCCCCCTCCATTTGCCGTAACTAGACAAAGAAAAGAGAAAAAAAAGAAAGAGTGTGTTCATCTTCCTTACCTTCTTGCAAAGCCGAAACAAAAGGGGAAAGAGGAAGGAATTTGTCTAGGGCATTCGGCTATCTTGGAGGTTAAATAAGGTAGGAGTTCATGTTATTTCTATTGATTTTTATGAGAATCTAGTAGTTGTCAAGCTCTTATTGTAACCCATATGTTGATTTTTCTTTAGTTTTGGTGACAAATTGTGCATACGGTATTATTGGATAAATGCTAAAAGGATGGTGTTTTGATATTTTGGATTGAAATATTAGAAAGGGGAAAATATGAGCTACCTAATTAGATATATGTAAATTTAAAAGATGGTATGAACAAATGTGGAGTTTTGCTAGTTTAGGATTATTCGGCCAAGTGTTTATGTGGTGGAAATTAAGTGTTAAATGGAATGAAAATGATATTATATGGGGGTATGTATATTCGGCCATATGAGTAAATATATAGATGATGTTAAATTTGATTATGTATAATGGGCCATATAGAGTACACATTGTGATATTAACTTTAATTCTCTATAATTGATCAAGTGGGTGGTAATGGTTTATATGGTTGAATTTGAATTATGAATATGTACCTTGAAATAAAATATATCATCGACTATGTTACTTTGGAAGTAAGAATGCATTCGGCCTTGAGACAATTTATAAGTATTAGTTAAGGTTCTAATGTTTTGAACAAGAATGGTTGTAAGATGAAATGAAAATTATTAAAATATATATGAGTAATTAACAAGGGTGGTTGCCGTGTATATAATATTTATGTGTGTTTTATTGAAATATTTATTGGGTTAATTTTAGTAATTGGATCTTAGGTGATCAATAGCCGAATGGCTTAAAGTTAGTAAAAAGCATAAGGTGAATAAAAATAAAATGTTGCCGTATGCTTCTTTTGATATGAAACTATTAATGTTATGGGATATAAATAACTAGCAAGGTAATTAAACTAGTTGATTTATTTATTTAAGCTCAAGAACCTAAAGGAGAGGCATCCAACAAGGGGAAATCGAAGGTCATCGAGTAACCGACTTGGAATTATTTTACCCAACATAAAGTAAGTCATTAAGCATATAGTTTGTATTAATTTAAATGGTCATAACGTCTATGTAATGATGCTGAATGGAATGATAAATATACATATATATACATGTATGTATGTGGTGATGAAAGTATTGAATGAAAAGAAAAGAGGTGAGATGTATTGAGTTGTTGATCTCGGCACTAAGAGTGCGGGTATAAACATTTATGATCATGAGATTGGCGCTAAGTGTGCGAGTTTAAATTGTACAGTACTAAGTGTGCGAGTTTGATTATGTAGCACTAAGTGTGCGAGTTTGATTATGTAGCACTAAGTGTGCGAGTTTGATTATATAGCACTAAGTGTGCGAGTTGATTATATAGCACTGAGTGTGCGGACTTAATATATACTTTTGAATCACTATGGACACTAAGTGTGCGACATTATTGAGTTGATCACGGACAGCGGATCGGGTAAGTACCTTGAGTTCGTGACTAATAGGCGCTATGTTTATATTTGAAGTTGAGCTTGGTAAGTTTGAACCTATGTGACAATTATAATTGAAGTCACGTACATAAGATTTATCGTGGAATAGGTGAAAGGTCGTTTAGTTGTATGATTGTAACGAAAATAAAATGATGTATGAAAATGCCTCAAATATCCTATTGATTAGTATATGGAATGTGAATGCATGACTTGGTATGAGATTGAACCGATAGGTTTGAGGAACTATGGTATGGTTCGGTATGGATGGAGTAACTAGCCTCGTTCCATTTTGCTTCCTCTTGTGATAATGTTATTAATGGATGGTAGTGCATTGCTTATGACTTACTGAGTTATATACTCACTCGGTGTTTCCTTGTCACCTATTTTAGGTTTCTTGGACTCGTTTCTTTTTGCGTGATCGGGCCGTCATCGGAGTCATCACAACGGCTAGCAACTTTTGGTATCTTCTTTTTAGTCGGTCTAAGAGAACATTTCGGCATGTATAGGCTAATATGTTTTGTTGAAATTTGGTATGTAAACTTTTAGCCATGCGAAAATGGCATAAATGTTCGGTTGGATTTGGTTTTATAACGTTAGGTCGTAAGTCTTGGTAATTCGATTTTTATGCCATATGTCATGGCTGATTAATTTTGGTGTTAAGATTCATGATATGGCAATAGTGTAGTAGGGAGATGTTTGACAATGATTAGCCTTTGGTATGGCTAGTCATGATTATAATTTTGTGATATGTATGATGAATTACTAGTTAGATCAATGAGAAATCACGAAATGGGCATAATTGCTTCAGTAACAGATGCTGGCAGTAGCAGTGACGTGGGATTGAAAAATTACAAAAATTAGTAGGAATGGAATTAAATAGTGAATAAATTATGTAATCGACGGGTAAAGCTCCGTTCTCAGCTGTAAAGAAGTTCAGGGAGGACACTAATAAGTCGAGGACGACTGCGGGAATTTCCATCAGAGCACGACCATCGACGGACTCCCGAGCTACTTCGGTAGCTAGTGTGGGCAATAATCGTCAAGAAAAACCTGAATGTCCCCAATGCGGAAGACGACACCTAGGTGAATGTTGGGGTAAGTCTACTAACAGGGCCTGTTACGGATGCGGTTCGAAGGACCACTTCATTAGAGATTGCACGGAGCTTGATGAGAAGAATAAGATTCAAGGTGCAAGACCTAGTGGAGTGACAACTAGAGGTAGACCACCGAGAATTTTAGGAGGTAGGGGTGGTAGTCAGAGAGGGGCCTCTGATACGGCTGTTCGAGCCGAGAACCGTACTCCTGCTAGAGCATATGCCATTCGCGCACGAGAGGAGGCATCCTCCCCTGACGTCATCACTGGTACCTTCACTCTCTTTGATACTAATGTGATTGCATTGATTAACCCTGGCTCTACTTATTCATATGTATGCGAAACCTTAGCATCCAATAAGACTCTACCTGTTGAGTCTACTGAGTTCGTAATTCGAGTGTCAAACCCTTTGGGTCAATACGTACTTGTTGATAAAGTGTGTAAGAGATGCCCTCTAATAATCCGAGAATCCTGTTTTCCGGCCGATTTGATGCTTTTGCCGTTTGACGAATTTGATGTTATTCTTGGTTTGGATTGGTTGACCGCGCATGATGCGGTTGTGAATTGCAAAAGCAATACTATTGATTTGAGGTGCGCAAATAACGAGATAATCCGAGTTGAGTCTACGGACTTAAGGGGGTTGCCAGCTGTAATATCAGCAATGTTGGCCCAGAAATATGTAAGAAAAGGGTGCGAAGCATACCTTGCGTATGTACTTGATGACAAAGAATTAGAAAAGAAACCTGAATCTGTGCCGGTGGTTTGTGAATACCCGGATGTTTTTCCTGAAGAGTTACCGGGTTTGCCACCTGTTCGGGAGATAGAGTTTGGTATTGAGCTTGTACCTGGAACTATGCCAATTTCGATAGCTCCGTATCGTATGGCACTAACCGAGTTAAAGGAATTGAAAGCTCAATTGCAAGAGTTGACGGATAGAGGTTTCGCTCGACCAAGTTTCTCACCTTGGGGTGCACCAGTATTGTTCATGAAAAAGAAGGACGGAACCATGAGGTTGTGCATTGACTATCGTCAACTGAATAAAGTGACGATAAAGAATAAATATCCATTACCGCATATTGATGATTTGTTTGATCAACTAAAGGGAGCCTCAGTGTTTTCAAAGATAGATTTGAGATCGGGTTATTATCAGTTGCGGATTCGAGATTCGGACGTACCCAAAACTGCTTTCAGAACGAGGTACGGTCACTACGAGTTCTTAGTGATGCCGTTCGGGCTCACTAATGCCCCTGCGGTATTTATGGATTTGATGAATCGGATCTTCAGACAGTATTTGGACCGGTTCGTAGTTGTGTTCATTGATGACATCTTAGTCTATTCAGGAGATGAGACCGAACATGCTGAGCACCTGAGATTAGTGTTGCAAATTTTGCGGGATAAGAAGTTATATGCTAAGTTCAGTAAGTGTGAGTTCTGGTTAAGAGAGGTTAGTTTCTTGGGTCATGTGGTATCCGCATCGGGTATTCGAGTTGACCCGATCAAAATTTCAGCCATACTTAACTGGAAGCCTCCAAGAAATGTTACCGAAGTTCGGAGCTTCCTGGGGCTCGCCGGTTATTACCGACGATTTGTAAAAGGTTTCTCGATGATAGCCACACCAATGACGAAGCTACTTCAAAAGGATGCTAAGTTCGAATGGACGGAGAAATGTCAGAAAAGCTTCGATCAACTGAAAACTCATTTGACTGAAGCTCCAATTTTAGTGCAACCCGAATCAGGCAAAGAGTTTGTCATTTATAGTGACGCATCCCTACTCGGGTTGGGTTGCGTATTGATGCAAGAAGGTCGAGTTGTGGCCTATGCGTCGAGACAATTGAAGCCACACGAGAGAAATTATCCAACCCATGATCTCGAACTAGCCGCCATCGTATTTGCTTTGAAAATATGGCGACATTATTTGTTTGGCGAAAAGTGCCATGTATTTTCGGATCACAAAAGTCTCAAATATTTGATGACTCAAAGAGACTTAAATCTGCGACAAAGACGTTGGCTTGAGTTGTTGAAAGATTACGAGCTTGTCATTGATTACCACCCGGGAAAGGCTAATGTGGTTGCGGACGCCTTAAGCCGGAAATCGCTGTTTGCTTTACGAGCGATGAATGTGCACTTGTCTGTTCTACCCGACAATGTGTTAGTAGCTGAATTAAAGGCCAAACCATTATTGATTCATCAAATTCGTGAAGCTCAGAAAGTCGACGATGAATTGGTTGCAAAACGGGCTGAATGTATTCCGAATATGGAATCCGAATTTCAAATTGATGATGACGATTGTTTGAGGTTCAGAAGTCGGTTGTGTGTTCCAAGAAATTCAGAACTCATTTCGATGATTCTGAACGAAGCTCATTATAGCCGAATGTCAATTCACCCGGGAGTACGAAATGTACAACGATTTGAAACGTCGGTTTTGGTGGCATGGTATGAAACGGGACATCTCCGACTTTGTTTCGAGATGTTTAATATGTCAACAAGTGAAAGCGGAACATCAAGTGCCTTCAGGATTACTTCAGTCGATCATGATACCCGAGTGGAAATGGGATGGAGTCACAATGGACTTTGTGTCCGGACTACCATTGTCAGCAAGTAAGAAGGATGCGATTTGGGTTGTTGTTGATAGACTGACTAAGTCGGCTCACTTTATCCCCGTGCGTACGGATTTTTCATTTGATAAACTAGCCGAATTGTATGTTTCTCAGATTGTGAGATTACATGGAGTACCTATTTCTATCGTGTCGGATAGAGATCCGAGATTCACCTCGCGATTTTGGAAGAAATTGCAAGAAGCTTTGGGTACCAAGCTGCATTTTAGCACCGCTTTTCATCCACAAACTGATGGTCAATCCGAGCGGATAATTCAGATACTTGAGGATATGTTGAGATGTTGCATCCTCGAGTTTAGTGGTTCATGGGAACGGTATTTACCTTTGATTGAATTTGCTTACAACAATAGTTTTCAATCAAGTATTAAGATGGCACCTTACGAGGCTTTGTACGGTCGTAAATGCCGTACACCATTGTTTTGGACCGAGCTCGGTGAAAGTAAAATTTTCGGAGTCGATTTGATTAAAGATGCCGAACAGAAAGTAAGAGTAATCCGTGAAAGTCTAAAGGCAGCCACGGATCGTCAGAAATCGTATGCGGATTTGAAACGAAAAGACATTGAATATCAGGTGGGAGATAAAGTGTTTCTTAAAGTTTCACCTTGGAAAAAGGTACTCAGATTTGGCCGAAAGGGCAAGTTGAGTCCGAGATTCATTGGGCCATACGAAATATCCGAACGAGTCGGTCCAGTTGCGTATCGATTGATTTTACCCCCTGAACTTGAAAAGATTCACGACGTCTTTCATGTTTCGATGCTTCGACGCTATAGATCTGATCCTTCGCACGTAATTAGTCCGTCGGAGGTTGAAATTCAAGCCGATATGAGTTATGAAGAAGAGCCGATACGTATCCTAGCTCGTGAAGTGAAGGGGTTGCGAAACAAAAGGGTTCCGTTAGTAAAGGTGTTATGGCTCAAACACGGGATCGAGGAAGCTACTTGGGAAACCGAGAGCTCGATGAAAGAATGATACCCAAACCTATTTACCGGTAAGATTTTCGGGGACGAAAATTTCTTGAGTGGGGGAGAGTTGTGACAGCCCAAAATTGACCCTAGTCGGGAAGTGGTTTCGGGACCACAAAAACTGAGTCATACTAATAATTAGCCATCATATTTGATGCTTATTATATGTATATATGCATGTGTGAAAATTTCATGCTTGAATTTGTTAATTGTAAGTGAATTTTATTAAACAGGACTTATGTGAGAAAATTTAGAAACGTGCTAGGCAAATGTGAAGTGGCTTATTAATGCATGTTATGAAAATGATGGGTTTGCATGTCAAATTACCCAAAATGTGAGCTAGTGGCCGGCCATGCTATGGGTGGAAACATGTTGGGAACATGTTGGCTTAGTGTGTTATGTTAGAAAGAATAAATAAAAGGGTTAGTAATTAAGTAATGAAAAGGGAGGGGTGATGAAAACAAAGTTGTCTCATCCATCTCCCCCCCTCCATTTGCCGTAACTAGACAAAGAAAAGAGAAAAAAAGAAAGAAAGAGTGTGTTCATCTTCCTTACCTTCTTGCAAAGCCGAAACAAAAGGGGAAAGAGGAAGGAATTTGTCTAGGGCATTCGGCTATCTTGGAGGTTAAATAAGGTAGGAGTTCATGTTATTTCTATTGATTTTTATGAGAATCTAGTAGTAGTCAAGCTCTTATTGTAACCCATATGTTGATTTTTCTTTAGTTTTGGTGACAAATTGTGCATACGGTATTATTGGATAAATGCTAAAAGGATGGTGTTTTGATATTTTGGATTGAAATATTAGAAAGGGGAAAATATGAGCTACCTAATTAGATATATGTGAATTTAAAAGATGGTATGAACAAATGTGGAGTTTTGCTAGTTTAGGATTATTTGGCCAAGTGTTTATGTGTTGGAAATTAAGTGTTAAATGGAATGAAAATGATATTATATAGGGGTATGTATATTCGGCCATATGAGTAAATATATAGATGATGTTAAATTTGATTATGTATAATGGGCCATATAGAGTACACATTGTGATATTAACTTTAATTCTCTATAATTGATCAAGTGGGTGGTATTGGTTTATATGGTTGAATTTGAATTATGAATATGTACCTTGAAATAAAATATATCATCGACTATGTTACTTTGGAAGTAAGAATGCATTCGGCCTTGAGACAATTTATAAGTATTAGTTAAGGTTCTAATGTTTTGAACAAGAATGGTTGTAAGATGAAATGAAAATTATTAAAATATATATGAGTAATTAACAAGAGTGGTTGCCGTGTATATAATATTTATGTGTGTTTTATTGAAATATTTATTGGGTTAATTTTAGTAATTGGATCTTAGGTGATCAATAGCCGAATGGCTTAAAGTTAGTAAAAAGCATAAGGTGAATAAAAATAAAATGTTGCCGTATGCTTCTTTTGATATGAAACTATTAATGTTATGGGATATAAATAACTAGCAAGGTAATTAAACTAGTTGATTTATTTATTTAAGCTCAAGAACCTAAAGGAGAGGCGTCCAACAAGGGGAAATCGAAGGTCATCGAGTAACCGACTTGGAATTATTTTACCCAACATAAAGTAAGTCATTAAGCATATAGTTTGTATTAATTTAAATGGTCATAACGTCTATGTAATGATGCTGAATGGAATGATAAATATACATATATATACATGTATGTATGTGGTGATGAAAGTATTGAATGAAAAGAAAAGAGGTGAGATGTATTGAGTTGTTGATCTCGGCACTAAGAGTGCGAGTATAAACATTTATGATCATGAGATTGGCGCTAAGTGTGCGGGTTTAAATTGTACAGCACTAAGTGTGCGAGTTTGATTATGTAGCACTAAGTGTGCGAGTTTGATTATGTAGCACTAAGTGTGCGAGTTTGATTATATAGCACTAAGTGTGCGAGTTGATTATATAGCACTGAGTGTGCGGACTTAATATATACTTTTGAATCACTATGGACACTAAGTGTGCGACATTATTGAGTTGATCACGGACAGCGGATCGGGTAAGTACCTTGAGTTCGTGACTAATAGGCGCTATGTTTATATTTGAAGTTGAGCTTGGTAAGTTTGAACCTATGTGACAATTATAATTGAAGTCACGTACATAAGATTTATCGTGGAATAGGTGAAAGGTCGTTTAGTTGTATGATTGTAACGAAAATAAAATGATGTATGAAAATGCCTCAAATATCCTATTGATTAGTATATGGAATGTGAATGCATGACTTGGTATGAGATTGAACCGATAGGTTTGAGGAACTATGGTATGGTTCGGTATGGATGGAGTAACTAGCCTCGTTCCATTTTGCTTCCTCTTGTGATAATGTTATTAATGGATGGTAGTGCATTGCTTATGACTTACTGAGTTATATACTCACTCGGTGTTTCCTTGTCACCTATTTTAGGTTTCTTGGACTCGTTTCTTTTTGCGTGATCGGGCCGTCATCGGAGTCATCACAACGGCTAGCAACTTTTGGTATCTTCTTTTTAGTCGGTCTAGGAGAACATTTCGGCATGTATAGGCTAATATGTTTTGTTGAAATTTGGTATGTAAACTTTTAGCCATGCGAAAATGGCATAAATGTTCGGTTGGATTTGGTTTTATAACGATAGGTCGTAAGTCTTGGTAATTCGATTTTATGCCATATGTCATGGCTGATTAATTTTGGTGTTAAGATTCATGATATGGCAATAGTGTAGTAGGGAGATGTTTGACAATGATTAGCCTTTGGTATGGCTAGTCATGATTATAATTTTGTGATATGTATGATGAATTACTAGTTAGATCAATGAGAAATCACGAAATGGGCATAGTTGCTTCAGTAACAGATGCTGGCAGCAGCAGTGACGTGGGATTGAAAAATTACAAAAATTAGTAGGAATGGAATTAAATAGTGAATAAATTATGTAATCGAAGCTCGATGAGTCTATTTTCATATAGAAGTAACGAAACGATCATATGGACAGTATGTTAAGAGATATTCAGGTTCTCGTGAGACAGGGCCAGGACGGTTTCTGGGTTCCCTGTTCCGACTTTGGAAATTTATTATAAATTAACCGGAGATAATTAGGAGTCATTCCATATATGTATAGATTCCTCTCTGAGTCTAGTTTCTATAGAAACAAACGGCATCAGTATTGAAGCTCTGTGCAGGGAGTTATCGAAATCGTAATGCATGAAGGTCAGTGTAGTCGTACCCTGTAATAGGGGAGAATTTAACTAATAAACTGTACTAATTGGCCCGACAAAAAATTCTACAAAAATTCTACCATATAGCTATATGAGTCTAGTTCCAGGGAAAATTTACGGAACTGGATTTCGAGTTTCAGAACTTAAGATATGATTTTTAAAGCGACTAGTACGCAGATTGGCAGCTTGTCTAGGAAATGTCAAATAAGTGGTTTGAAGTCTGTTAACACCTCGTGTTCGACTCCGGCGACGGTCTCGGGTTCGGGGTGTTACAATTTTATTGGTATCAGAGCTATGGTTTAGTCGGTTCTAGGACTACCATAGCACGTATGAGTCTAGCTATACATGCCTTAATGTTAATGTTTAAATGTGTGATGACTTCTGACGGTTAAAATTTTTGTTTTGATTAGTAAATGGATCCCGTGTAGAGAGAACCTTGGCGGATGACGTTGAAAGTGTAGCGGCTGCTCCTGCACAAGGGACGCCGCTGTTGAACCTCAGTCATCTGCGAATAATCAAGGTGAGGGGCTAAACAAGCCTTCTTTACCATGATGAATGAGTGGGTCCGCAATATGCCCGAACCAATCCGGCTGTCCAACAATTCCCGAATTTGAATAATCCACCCCAAGAGCCCGTAATGCCATCAGTCACTGATCCTGTGAGGCTGAGTAAGCCACCTGTAGACTTGATTAGGAAGCGCGGGGCTGAGGAGTTCAGGGCCATAGTTACTGATGATGCTGAAAGGGCCGAGTTCTGGCTTGATAACACCATTCGGGTGTTTGATGAACTGTCATGCACACCCGATGAATGTCTAAAGTGTGCTATATCCTTGTTGCGGGACTCAGCCTACTATTGGTGGAGGACCCTGATTTCCATAGTCCCAAATGAACGAGTTACTTGGGACTTCTTTCAAACGGAATTCCGAAAGAAATATATTAGTCAACGGTTCATTGATCAAAAGCGCAAGGAATTCTTGGACTCAAGCAACGCCGTATGACAGTATCTGAATACGAACATGAATTCGTAAGACTCAGTAGGTATGCCCGGGAGTGTGTAGCTGATGAGGTTGCTATGTGCAAAAGTTCGAAGAAGGATTGAATGAAGATTTAAAGCTGCTAGTGGGTATTTTGGAGATAAAAGAATTCGTAACACTAGTCGAACGAGTCTGCAAGGCGGAAGAACTTGGAAAGGAGAAGAAGAAGGCTGAATTGAAGCTAGAGACTATCGTAAAGATCGACGGGTAAAGCTCCGTTCTCAGCTGTAAAGAAGTTCAGGGAGGACACTAATAAGTCGAGGACGACTGCGGGAATTTCCATCAGAGCACGACCATCGACGGACTCCCGAGCTACTTCGGTAGCTAGTGTGGGCAATAATCGTCAAGAAAAACCTGAATGTCCCCAATGCGGAAGACGACACCTAGGTGAATGTTGGGGTAAGTCTACTAACAGGGCTGTTACGGATGCGGTTCGAAGGACCACTTCATTAGAGATTGCACGGAGCTTGATGAGAAGAATAGATCAGGTGCAAGACCTAGTGGAGGACAACTAGATCACGGA
>NC_053426.1:70789267-70905915 GCF_007990345.1 Gossypium hirsutum | reverse complement strand
CTGATACGTCAACATAGACAATGAAACATTATGAATATTTCAAGTTCCCGGGGCAAAGCCATCTATAAGCTACCGACCGATCTTCAATGATTATACGGCCCGATAAATCGTGGGTTGAGTTTTCCCTTTCTGCCGAACCGCAAAACTTTCTTCCACGGTGACACTTCAAATACACGATCACCCACACTAACTCTATATCCCTTCCTTCAAATCTGCATATGATTTTGCCGATCGAGGCAGCTTTAACAATCTCGAATAATACGAACTTTTTTTCAGTTTCCGAATCAGTCCACTCCACCAGTTTCGATTCACTTAATTCAGTCCAATATAATGGAGTTCTACACTTTCTTCCATACAGAGCTTCAAACGGTGCCATTTTAATACTAGTTTGATAACTATTATAAGCAAATTCGGCTAAAGGTAAATACCTTTCCCAGCTGCCGCGAACTCAAGTATACAACACCTTAACATATTCTAAAATCTGAATCACTCGCTCTGACGCCCATCTGTCTGGGATGAAAAGTTGTGCTGAAATTAATTTGGTGCCCAGAGCCTCTGTAATTACTCCAAAATCTCGAGGTAAATCTCGGATCTCGATCCGAAATAATAGATATCGGTACCCCATGTAACCTCACTATCTCAGACACATATAACTCCGCTAACTTTTCAAGCTGATAATCTGTTCTGACTGGAATAAAATGTGCCGACTTAGTTAACCGATCAACAATCACCCATATCGAATCTTTCTTCTTCGGAGTTACTGGTAATCCAGATACAAAATCCATCGTGACATGTTCCCATTTCCACTCTGGAATCATAATGGGCTGTAACAACCCTGTCGGCACTTGATGCTCAGCTTTCACCTGTTGACAAATCAAACATCTTGCTACATATTCACAGATTTCTCGTTTCATTCCAGGCCACCAATACATTTTCTTCAAATCACAATACATTTTGTACTCCCGGGTGAATAGAACACATACTACTGTGAGCTCTGATAAATATCATTTTCAAGTCTAATTATTTGGAACCATATTCTATTACGATAATATAACATACCATTTTCATCAATGGAGTATTCTAAGCTTAACTCATTTTGAACCATCTGTCGTTTTAGCATCAATTTTGGGTCTTCATCTTGTAATTCCCGAATCCGTTGAAAGAACACAGGTTTAGCTTTAATTCTGCTAGTACAGAACCATCCTCATAATAGATAAATGAGCACTCAATGCCGTAATGCAAATAATGATGATTTCCGACTAAGTGCATCTGCTACGACATTTGCTTTCCTGGGTGATAGTCAATGACAAGATCATATCTTTCAGCAACTCTAACCATCGTCTCTGTCTCAAATTTAACTCTTTCTAAGTCATTAAATACTTCAAGCTTTTATGATCAGTATACACATAACATTTCTCACCATATAAGTAGTGTCTCCATATCTTCAAAGCAAACACGATCGCTGCCAATTCCAAATCATGTGTAGGATAATTCTTCTCGTGCGGTTTCAGTTGTCGGGAAGCATATGCCACCACTTTTCCTGACTGCATAAGTACACAACCCAAACCACTCAGAGACGCATCACTATATACTACAAACGTACGCCGATTCTGGTTGAGTCAACACTGGAGCCTCTGTCAACATCTTTTCAACTGATCGAAACTCTGCTGACATTCGTCTGACCATATAAATTCAACATTCTTTGTAGTAATCGAGTCAACGGTAAGGTAATCATTGAGAAATCTTTGACAAATCGGCGATAATAACCTGCCAATCCTAGAAAGCTCCGTACTTCAGTAACATTCTTTGGAACTTTCCAATTTACCACTGCCGCTATCTTACTTGGATCCACTCTTATTCCATCAGCTGATACAATATGACCCAAAAACGCAACTTCCTGAAGCCAAAATTCACATTTGCTGAATTTCGCATATAACTGTTTCTCCCGCAAAGTCTGTAATACAATCCTTAGATGTTGTGCATGTTCGGACTCTGTCTTTGAATAAATCAATATATCGTCAATGAACACA
Source organism: Gossypium hirsutum (assembly GCF_007990345.1). Lineage (NCBI taxonomy): Eukaryota > Viridiplantae > Streptophyta > Magnoliopsida > Malvales > Malvaceae > Gossypium > Gossypium hirsutum. The sequence goes on along the minus strand of NC_053426.1, from coordinate 70,903,885 downwards.
ACCACAAATCTATCCAAATATGACTGAAAAATTCTATTCATCAAATCCATAAAAGCAGCAGGAGCATTGGTTAAACCAAATGGCATCACCAAAAATTCATAATGACCATATCGAGTTCGGAAGGCAGTTTTCGGCACATCACACTCTTTAACTTTCAACTGATAATACCCAGATCGAAGGTCTATCTTGGAAAATACTGCAGCACCTTTCAACTGATCAAACAGATCATCAATACGAGGCAAAGGATATTTATTCTTTACCGTTACCTTATTCAACTGCCTGTAATCTATACACAGTCTTAAAGAACCGTCCTTCTTTTTCACAAACAAGACAGGTGCACCCCAGGGCGACATACTCGGTCTGATGAACCCTTTATCTAATAACTCCTGCAACTGCGCCTTCAACTCTTTAATTCCGCTGGAGCCATTCTGTACGGTGTCATTGATATAGGAGTTGTTCCGGGGATCACATCAATTACAAATTCAACTTCTCTATCAGGTGGTAGACCGGGTAACTCTTCAAAGAACACATCAGGAAATTCATTCACCACTGGCACTTGTTCGAGCTTTAAATCAGAACCCCGAGTATCAAGGATATAAGCCAAGAATGCTTCATTGCCTTTGCGTAATAATCTCTGAGCAGAGAGAGCTGAAATAATTCTGACTGTATCGCCCATGTTTTCTGACCCAACTGAGATTACATCTCCTGTTTGACATTTCAAACTGATTTGCTTATCACGACAATTCACCACCGCATCATGTCTCATTAACCAGTCCATCCCCAGAATAATGTCAAATTCCCGAAAGGGTAACAACATCAAATCAGCGGGGAATTCATAGCCTTTCACTTTCAGTGGACAATTACGACATATCAAATTAACCATCACACTATGACCTAATGGATTTGTAACTTGTATATCAAATTCAGTGGACTCAACAAATAAATTCTTTTCAGATGCTAACATAGTGCAAATATATGAATGAGTAGATCCAGGGTCTATCAATGCATAAACAATAACATCATAAAGATAGAAAGTACCAGCAATTACATCAGGAGCCGTAGCTTCTTCCCTTGCTCGAATGGCGTAGGTACGTGCTGGTGCTCTATTCTCTGATCGACCAACTGATTCCCTCGTACCCGAACGGGTAGTCCCTGTAGCACTGCTCTGGCCCGAACGTCTACTTCTTTGAGGAATGGTTCTCTGTATCTCTTTCTGTTCCACTTCATCTTTTTGCAGCCGGGGACAATCTCGAATAAGATGATCAGTAGCCCCACATTTATAACAAGCCCCCATCTTAGTCCTGCATTCTCCGAAATGATATCTTCCACAATATTGACACTTAGGTCGTGAAGCATTCTGAACACTGCTCACACTTGCTACAGGTCTATCGAATACCCTGAAATCAGATTGTCTTGGTCTATCTCTGCCCGATCTCCCCGACACTGATGTAGTTCGATTAATTTCTTCTCTAGATTTCTTCACTGGAAAATCTGAAAATGACTTAGAAGCACCTCTTTTGAATGGCTCTTTACTTTTTCGATCCCGCTGCATTTTTCTATTGTATACTTCTTCAAGCTTTTGAGCACGGTCTGACAGAACAACGAACTCTCGTATTTCATTACCCCCAATCATCATTCTAATTTCATCATTTAACCCTTCTTCAAACCGGATACACATTTCTTCTTCAGTAGATACAATGTCTCGGGCATATTTGCTGAGGTAGACAAATTCTCTTTCATATTCAACTACTGATTTATTTCCCTGTCGTAGGTCGAGGAATTCCCTTTTCTTTTTATCCAAATATCGTCTGCCCACATATTTCTTCTTAAATTCATTTTGGAAAAATTCCCAAGAAATTTTCTCTGCCGGAACCACAGCCTCGATCGTCTCCCACCAACTATAAGCTTCTTCTTTCAACAGAGACACAGCACATCTCAAATAGTCATCTGGTGAGCAAGCCATTTCTTTAAAATTCTTATCAAACTCTGTAACCAATATTCAGCTTTGACGGGATCATCATCAGTCCTTCCCCGAAATTCTTCGGCTCCAAGTTTTCTAAGCCTTTCCAATGGAGAACGCTTACTAGATTCAGTCGTTGTAGAAGGTGGAGGAGCAACCGGGGGTACCATCGATGGAGCAGTAGGGGGAGGAGGTGGTTCAGCCTGATTTCTTTCTTGCCTCATTTCAGTATACCACTGATTCATAATCCCATAAATCATATTCTTTAATTCATGCTCTCGCATTTGGGAAATCGGAACATCACTGCTTGCTCTTTGTTCAGAATTCTGTGCTCTACTGTTAACTTCTTCTTGATCAGTACGTTCAGGTAAATTTGACATCTTTATAATCGGAGAGTATCTATAAAAATAACAAAGATTAGATCGGATCATACACATCACACTATCACAGATTTATATGGCATGTATTTCTAAACACTTTACACTTCACACATATTCCGAGGACCGGCTAAACCGGGCTCTGATACCACTAAAATGTAACACCCCTTACCCGAGACCATGGTCGGAGTCGAGCATGAGGCGTTACTTGACTTAACTTAAAAGTTCGGGGCATAAAAATTTACTTTCAAATTTAATTTCATCATTCATAATAAAGCTGTCCTCCTGTACAGCAGTCACTAAAATAATTATAATTCAAGCTACAAAACTCGAAATTTAGATCCGTAAATTTTCCATAAAACTAGACTCATATATCTATTCATCATAAATTTTTCAGAATTTTTTCTTTAGCCAATTAGTACAGTTTATTAGTTGAAGTCTCCCCTGTTTCACTAATCGACTATCCTAACCACTCATCACTAAAATTTAATTATCTCTTATTAAAGGCTTCATATGGTGATTAAACTTATTTCTACTGAAAATAGACTCATTAAGGAGTCTATACATATAAATTATAACTCAAAATTCCTTCTGTACAATTTTTAATGAATTTCTAAAGTCAGAACAGGGGACTTCAAAAACATTCTTGCCCTGTTTCACTAAAATTCAAATATCTAAAAGTATATAATTCTTTTGCTTACTCCACTTCTTTTATATGAAAGTAGACTCTTTCAGCTTTAATTTCATATCTCACTCAACTTCTAATTCTATTTCCACTATTTTTGGTGATTTTTAAAAGTTACATCAATGCTGCTGTCCAAGAACTGCTCCATTGCAATTTTTAAAAAAAATTCAATATAACCCCTTTATAATTGTCTAACCTTCCCTGCAAATTTCAAATCACAACCAATTCCAGTATTTCATCTACTTCATTTAAATACTAATGAAGTTCAACCAATCAACCATTTCAAACTAAAAACATGTATATATTTCGATATCTAACGCAACCATAACATTCAAATTTACTTTTCACTTCAATTCCCTATACATGCCATATAAATCCAAAAAGTTGCTTAACATAAACTACCGGAGTATATCTGGATAGTGTGATTCTTGATGTAGATCCGATCCTCCGAATGTATAAATACGTTAATCTACAAAAACAATAAACACACACATGTAAGCTTATAGAAAAGCTTAGTAAGTTCATAGGCATAAAACATAAATCTTACCAAACACTTGTACACTTATACAATATACACCATTACTAAATTTACCTGTCAACCACAATCTTTGGTGAGTTCCTTGGTATAAACTCACTACTACTTATTCTTTTACCATAATTCCTTTGGGCCCATTTATCACTTACTATCCTTGATCAAAATTAAGGAACGGTTACGGAAAATTGAGTACTTCACTTTCACTTTGACATATGACCTCTTATCACTTGTCCTTGATTAGATAAGTGTAGCTAGGCTACCACTTATCACTTTGCCACTTGATCAGATAAGTGTAGCTGAAGCTACCACTTATCACTTTATCACTTGATCAGATAAGTGTAGCCACTTATCACTTTGTCTCTTGATCAGATAAATGTAACCACTTATCACTTTGTTTCTTGATCAGATAAGTGTAACCACTTATCACTTTGTCACTTGATCAGATAAGTGTAGCTAAAACTACCACTTATCACTTTGTCACTTGATCAGAAGTACTCAAATCCGGCGTTCCACTTAATTTGATCATTTATTCGATTTTCACATTTTTATTTTATTCTCACTTCAACAATAAATGCATTTCATCATACATTGTATAATTCATGAAATTAACATTTAATCATTAAATTTCAGCCATATGAACTTACCTGGATCGATTTGCAGAATTTGTAAAAGTTCAGGGACTAATCGGCTACTTTTTCTTTTCCTCGACTTGTTTCAGGTTCTCGATCTAAAATGCAAATTTATTCATTCATCAGCATTTAATTCAATTCTAATTCATTTCACAATTTATGCCCTTTAATTTTCGAAGTTACACTTTTACCCCAAACTTTACAGTTTTTACAATTTGATCCCTACTCAATTAACCCCTCAATTGATCTAATTTTCTCAATTAACACCTTTTTCCAACTATTTTAGACTACTACATAGCCTTTCATACTCAAAACCGCAACACCAAACCTTAATTCCCAACTTTTTCACAATTAGGTCCCTAAAATCAATTTCTATCAAAATTACTTAATAAAATCATCATATAACAAAATTAAAGCTTCAATTTCATGTTTATTCATCATAAAAATCCAACACTAATCAATGGTAACTTTCAAAATCAGCCATGGAATCAAAAACTAATGAAATAATTAGTTGGACCTAATTGTAAAAGTATCAAAATCACAAAAATTAGAAGAAATAATCAAGAATTAAACTTACATGATTCAAAAATATGAAAAACCAGCTTATTCCAGACCTCCTATGGCGTTTTTGCTGATAAATTGTGAAGAGATCTCTAGATTTTTCACTTTTGTCTTTGTTTTAAATGTTTAATTTGTTAAGTTTCCAATTTTGCCCCTGTTTCTCCTTACATTCTGCTGATTTTTCTTACCCAACCGTCCAGCCCATATAATTTGGGTCTAATAGCCTTTTAAATCCCTCCACTTTAGTCACTTAAGCTATTTAATCACAATTTAACAAATTTTACACTATTCCCAATTTAGTCCTTTTTAGTTAATTAACTATCCAAACGTTAAAATTTTCTAACGAAACTTTAATACCAACTCAATGACACTCTATAAATATTTCTAAAAATATTTATGGCTCGGTTTAAAATCTTCGAGGTCTCGATACCTCGTTTTTTTTTATTTTAATTATTTTAATATTTATTCCTAGTACACTATTCACTATTTCAAAAATTTTCCTAACTTCACATTTAACTTATACTTACTAAATTTATAATATTTTCTACTCGTTTGTCAGATTTAGTGATCTCGAATCACCATTCCGACACCACTAAAAATTCAGGCTATTACAGAAAGTAAATCCGAGTTTCGTGCTGGTGCCGATAGGTGTTTGATGCTCAAAGATAGAATTTGTGTACCCAAGAACAACGAGTTGATCTGGAAGATATTAGATGAGGCACATAGCGGGTGTTTGTCCGTCCACCCAGGTAGTGTGAAAATGTACAACGACCTGAAAAAAATATATTGGTAGTTAGAGATGAAAAGAGATGTTTCAGAGTTCGTTTCTAAGTGTTTTGTTTGTTAGCAAGTGAAGACTGAACACCAAGTATCTTCGGGTCTACTTCAGTCTATCATGGTCCCCGAGTGGAAGTGGAATCGAATCACTATGGATTTTGTGACGGGTTTACCGGTAACCCTGAAGAAAAAGGATACTATTTAGGTTGTTGTGGATAGGCTAACAAAGTCGACACATTTTATACCAGTGCGTACCGACTACTCCCTTGAGAGATTAGCTGAATTATACGTTTGTAAGATTGTGAGACTACACGAGGTGCCCTTGTCGATTGTTTCAGATAGGGACTAGAGATTTACCTCGAGGTTTTGGAAAAAATCACAAGAGGCATTGGGAACAAAGTTGATTTTTACTACGGCGTTTCACCCGCAAACTGACGGCCAGTCGAAAAGAGTGATTCAGATTTTAGAAGACATGTTGCGGTGTTGTGTTCTTGAGTTTCAAGGTAGTTGGGAAAGGTACTTGCCATTGGTTGAATTCGCCTACAGCAACAGTTTTCAGACAAGTCTAAAAATGGTGCCTTCTGAGGCTTTCTTTGCGCGAAAATGTCAAACGCCCTTTTATTGGACTGTGCTCAGAGAGAGTTGGATCCACGAGGTCGATTTAATCAAAAATACTGAAGAGAAAGTTAAAGTGATTCATGAGTGCTTGAAGGTCACCTCAGATAGACAGAAATTCTACGCGGATTTGATACGAAAGGAAATTAAGTTTCAAGTCGGCGATAAGGTATTTTTGAAAGTATCCCTATGGAGGAAAGTCCTCAGATATGGTAGAAGAGGCAAGTTGAGTCCTCGTTTCATAGGACCTTATGAGGTTATCGAGAGAGTAGGACCGGTTACCTATCGATTGGCTTTGTCACTAGAGTTAGAAAAGATTCACGACGTATTTCATGTGTCCATGCTACGCCGATATAGATCAGACCCTTCGCATGTGATTGCGCCAACAGAGGTTGAGATTCTTTTGGACATGACTTATGGCGAAGATAGTCAAGATATTGGCTCGAAAAGTCAAATAGTTAAGAAATAAGAGTATTGCACCCGTGAAAGTTTTATGGTATAGGTATGGAGTCGAGGAAGCCACATGGGAACCCGAGGAGAATATGAGAGATCAGTACCCAAACTTATTCACCGGTAAGATTTTCGGGGACTAAAATCCCTAAGGGGGAAAATGTAACAACCCGATTTAGGGCCTAGTAAGAATAGTGGCCTCAGGACCACAAATATGAAGTCAGAAAAATTATTTTATTATTATTTTGATATTATAGCATGTTTTTAAGAGTGCGTGAAAAATTTGGTGAAGTAATTTTAGCGTTTGTGAGCTTAATTGCGAAAAATGACTAAATTGCATAAAGTACAAAAGTCCTAATTTGATAGCTAAAAGTGTCAAATATCTAGAGAATAAAATTTGGGGGTCTTTAAAGGGCAATTAGACCCTTTTAAAAGAGCTTGGCCGGCCATGAGACAAAGAAGAGTAAATGGTCAAAATGTTAGGTAAGTGATGACATATTAGGTGATAAAATAATACCTTAAGTGTCTAGCATTCATCTTTTTCACCTATTCTTTCTTCTTAAACGAAAATATCAGCCAAGAGAAGAGTTTTGAAAGCTTGAAAATTTCAGCAACTTTAAGCCTTCACAAGTAAGTGATTTTAATGGCTTTTCTTGAATATTTTTGTACTTTTGAGACCCTTAAAGCATGAGCTTTCAAATGAGGGTACTATTTTATAAAATGATTAAGAGTGTAGGGTTTTTCCATGAAAGGATTTGTAAAGGTTGCTGATTTTTTTATGGAAGAAAATGAGTCTTGGATGTCTTATAAACAACTTTTGTGAAATGTGTTAGCATGAAAACACCTAAAAGGACTATATTGCATAAGTTGTAAAATAGATGTTAAGTATGTGAAATAGTAGGAATTTGAAGTTGCTATAAGAGTAACAAAGGTTCGGCTAGGCTTAAGATATGAAGAAATTCGATAAAAATTGATTTTCGGGCTTAAGGGTAAAATGGTAATTTTGTGAAAGTCTAGGGACAAAATGGTCATTTTACCAAAGATATGAATTTTCGATTGCTTAATTTTATTTAGTGATTAAATAAGTTCATTTTATTATTATAGATCAAGAAATACCGAATCCGAACCTAGATCGGGGGAAAGCCAAGCAAATCGACTAAATCGACTAGTCGCCACATTTTGTAATCCAAGGTAAGTTGCATGTAAATAGTACAACTACATTAATAATATATGTATTTAAATTATATTGAAATTATTATAGCATAAATTGCTTGATTGGGGAAATGAGAAAATGTGATGAGAATAGAGATAGTAGAATTCCCAATTGAACCTTAGGAAATAAATCGGATATTCATGCCATGACGTTTGGGTCACTTGTGTGAGCTAGTGTACGACATGTCTGGGACATGCATCAGCCACATTATGAGAGCCAGTGTAAAACCATGCTTGGGACATGGCATCAGCATTGAGATGAATGTTAGTGTAAGACATGTCTGGGACATGAATCGGCTTCGAGACGAGAGTCAGTGTAAGACATGTCTAGGACATGCATCGGCTACGAGATGTGTTAGTGTAAGACCATGTCTGGGACACGGATTGGCACAGATATGCTATAGCTTGTGTAAGACCATGTCTGGGACATGGCATCGGCACATTACCCTATGTTTGAGGCTTAATGAATATCTGATAGTGTTCCAAATGGTTCAACGATTAAAGTTATGATTTCAAGTTAATGAGGAAAGTATAAACGTGTTGTGAGTGGTACAGGTACCTATATGGTATGTATGAAATGTGAGCTCAGTATATGCTATATGAGGTGTATTGAATATTGATGAGTAAGTTATGCTTATGTCACTTGTGCATTACGATACTTATTGATGAATGGTAAAGTTATGTTGAATATTTATTTATGTGCAACTTACTAAGCTTTATGCTTACTTCCTCTCATTTTTCATTTTCTTATAGTGCCGCCTATCTAGCTCAAGGACCAAAGAAAGTCAGAGATATCGATCACAGTATCAATCGAAGCATTTGATATAGTTTGATGTATATTTTTGAATATGACATGTATAGGGCTTAGACTTTACTATTTTTGTGTCATTGAGAACTGGCCAAATGAGTTGGCTTGGATTGGAAACCCTTCATTTTGTATTAAGCCTTGAATGATGGCAAATGTTCATTTTGATTTATGCAAATGAAGTTACTCTCATGGATGAGTAATTACTTAATTGATATGTAGTCTATTGTGGCTGATTGGTTTCAATAAGTTATTCTTACATTGGTTTGGTTGCTTTTTTGTAGGTTGTGTAAGTAAGGGTGGTAAAGAGGTTTGGTAAATATCCTTATATCGTCTACATAGGTAGACACACGTGCATGTATCTAGGCCATGTATGATACAAGGTCTACCCCATGGGCGTGTGGTTCGGCCGTGTGTCCCCTGCACGTAAAAATTTCAAGTCAATATGCATGGTAGTAAACACACGGGCAGAGAAACGGCCGTGTGCCTTAGCCGTGTAATGGACACGGCCTAGCACACGGGCGTGTGCCTTGGCCTTGTGACATTTTGGGGATGCTGACGTCAGAAATAAAATGTCCATATTTTTGCATACGGGTTAGGACACGGACGTGTCATGGCCATGTGAAGGACACGGACGTGTGCCAGGCCGTGTGAAAACCCCTGTAGGTGTGCATTTAGAATTAATTCCACACAGGTGGAGGACACGGGCATGTCCTTGTATTGCTTAGGCTGTGTGAGCTACTCGAGCCATTAACACGACCATGTTGAAATGGCCACACGGGCGTGTTGCCCTTTTACACGGGTGTGTGCCCTATTTCAAAGTCAAATTCTCTATAGATGGTTTAAGGACCCGAGCTAATCCCAAATGGTTTCCAATGGTCGATTTGGGGCTCGAAAGCCCATAATAAGAAGTTTAAAGTGTAAATTGAAAAAGTTCTAAAACTGGACCAAGTCTTGGTGACTTGGGGAACGCTTGCGTGCATGAGATCGAGTTAGTTAATGTCTCGTATTCTGCTCCAGCATGGGTTACGGGTGTGGAGTGTTACAGTTCTTGAAACCTTTTAATTGCTAATGTGTTGATTGGAAGCTTGATAGTGAAAGCTAGTTTGTATAGTAATTTGTATAGATTTTAAGTTAAAGGATTTAAATAAAAGCATGTGAAATTTGGAATGGTTTTATTGAAATATTTTAAAATTTAAATATTGTTTTTAGATGGTTAAATGTTCGGCTAATTCTGGCATTTGAGATAATTGTGAAAATAGACTTATTTTAATATTAGGGATTAAATTGAATAAAGTGTAAAGGTTTAGGGTAATTGTGAAAAATTTGTAATTAGGAAGGAATATGTACTAAATTGATTATTATATGAAATTGTAGCTAATTAATGAAATAAATTATTTTATAGATCAAGAACAAGTAGATAACCGAGGAAAAGGGAAAGTTGTTGAATAATCCCTGAACTTTCATTGTCTTTGCAGTTTAGCCCTGGTAAATTCGTACAGTTTAGTTTAAATTAATTTGAAATGTTATATTGATGTTGTGTTGTGGTTCTTTTATATTTTAGATATAATTAAACTATTATAATTTATTTTGAGTTGAGAAAGTAAATGATTTAAATATTATTAATATAATGATTTACCGAGCTCGGATGAATGTAGAATAGGATACATTTGACATGCCAATAGGTTTTAATGCGTGCGGTACGGGTTTTGACTTGTGATGAAATGGTGATTGTTGACACGTTTTTGTCCACTGAATATACCCAAGTCCAGCATTTGTTGCGGACTATCATGTTATATTTACTTTGCTTTTGATGTGTTATTGGGAGTGGATGTACGACCTACGGGCTTAGCACTTGGTGCCCATGTGTGTTCTAGGTTAGTTAAGCTCTTTTGAGCATTCTGGTGTGTTCTGGATGGTTAACCGTGTATCTGTTTCTATTTATATAGTTCATGGGGTAGGTTTTAATAATTATATGTTTCGTTATTAAATCTTATAAATGTTTACTTGATCATCTGAAGATATAAAGTGAGTTGATATTAAATGATTCAGTATGATCGATCAAATTATACAATATGTGTATAGACATAAAGACTCACCTGTTGAATGATTGTGCTTGACAAGATTATCATTTATAAATGATTATTATGATTAATATATTTATATGGTAAGTTTATTGTTTCAAACATTGAACTTACTAAGCTCTGGTGAAGCTTACTCGTGTTCTTTCCTGTTCCTTGTAAAAAAAATATTTTGTGGAGTCTGGCAATCGGATCAACTTGAAGATCACAGTATCCAGATGCATTTTGGTAGATTTTGATATGTTTATTTTGGGTTATATGACATGTAATAGGTGTGTTTGTATATATTTGGATACTTATTTCAAATGTTATGTTTTAAGCTTGGTATTAGCTTACTTGTGTATGTGCCTTTAATCTTGGTGTGAATATGTTATATAAAGTTGTTTTGGTCATTTGATATAAACTTATGTAAGTGTTTGAATCATGGTATGAATGAATGTGAATGAATAAGAAGAAATGGTAAGTTTGACATGAGTTTTATATATAAACTTATGAGCTTGAATGCAAATTAGTTTGGTGTGACATGTAAATTGAGGTTGATAATTGAATTGTGGTGTCAATGAGGACACATTGGTTACACACTTAGGTTGAATGTTTTGGTATGTTTTAGACTTGTCTAAATGTGTTTTTAAAGTATAGAAATCGTTTATTTTGATTTGGCCTGATACCTAAGTTTTGAATAAAAGTTTGCCTTATTTTGAAAGCTTTTTAAGGTGCACACAGCCTGAGACACAGGTTGTCACACGACCGTGTGCTTTATTAATTTTAGGTGTAGGATTTTTCACACGGTCACAGTTAGTTACACGATTTGAGCAGATAGATGTGTGGAGTAGCCACATGGGCGTTGAGGTAGCCACAAGACCATGTTTGAGGCCGCACGGGCTGGTCTCTTTCACACAGCCGTGTGACCTCTATTTCCAAAATTTTCAAAAAAATTTCATGTTTTTCTGTTTTGATTCAAATTAGTCCCTAATTATTCCCATACTATTTTTAAGGTCTCATAAGCTCATTTTAAGGCCCGTAAAATGCAAATTTGAATGGTATTATTTAAATTAATAAATGAATAGTTTAATTATGTAAATTGTTTTGATATGTGTTGTAATACTTCGTTACCCTACTTTGGCGATAGAGACAGGTTAGGGGTGTTACAATCATGGTAATTGAACCAAATGATTCAATTTCAATTAATGTTGTTATTGAATCAAGAAATGCTATTTTTGAATAAAATAGATTTAATTCTATTTCAAGACAATTACATTCACAACAATTAATTCATTCTTCAAAAGAGAATGAGATTTCATTGGAACAAATTGATAATAATGATGAATTTTGTCAAGAACTAAGAAGTAAAAGGATTAAAAAGGTTAAAGATTTTGGACCGAATTTCACTATGTTCCTTCTGGAAGGAACATGTAAAAGTATAGGCAATAAAATACATTACTGTTATAATACAGAATCTAATCCTATTACATTTGAAGAGGCAATGAAATCTCAAAACTCTACTTTTTAGAAAGAAGTAATAAATGATGAGATGGGTTCAATAATGGGAAATCAAATTTGGATCTTAGTTGATCTTCCACAGTGTTCCAAACTAATAGATTGTAAATAGATCTTCAAAAGAAAATGAAGGCCGATGGAACCATAGATAAATTTAAAGCAAGGTTGGTAGCCAAATGTTTTACACAAAAACAATGTATTAATTACTTTTATTCCTATGCTTCAGTAGCAAGAATTGCTACGATTAGACTCTTAATATCACTTACCTCAATGTATAATTTGATTGTTCACCAAATGAATGTTAAAACTGTATTTTTAAATGGTGAATTGGAAGAGGAAGTTTACATGAAACAACCAAAAGGATTTATAGTTCCAAGAAAAGAGCATAAGGCATGTAAGGTTGTTAAATTTATATATAAGCTTAAACAAGCACCAAAGCAATGACACCAAAAATTTGACAAGGTTGTTCTAGCTAATGGTTATAAAATAAATGAATCCGATAAGTGCATATATAGCAAATTTGACAGTGGAAAAGGTTTCATAATTTTCTTATATGTATATGACATGCTCATATATGGCACAAATTTGGAACAAATAGAAAACACAAAGAAATTCTTGTTAAATAACTTTATTATGAAGGGTATGGGTGTAGCATATGTCATTCTTAGGATTAAAATAATCTGAGAGGAAAGTACTATAGCTTTATCACTATCACATTACATTGAAAAGGTGCTTAAAAAGTATGATCTTTTCAATTTTACACCGACATCTACACCCATGGATCCTCAAATAAAATTAGTATCTAATGCTGGTAGGAAAATTGATCAATTGAAATATGCAAGTCTAATTGGTTGTCTTATGTATATAATGATTTATACAAGACCAGATATTGCATATGTTGTTGGAAAATTAAGTAGGTACACAAGTAATCCAAATAGTTTACATTAACAAACTTTGAATATAGTTCTTAGGTACTTAAAGAAAACTATTAACTATGGGTTGTGTTATAATGGATATCCTTCACTTTTAGAAAGATATTCAGATGCTAGTTGGGTTACAAGTTTGGAAGATCATGCTTCTACTAGTGAATAGACCTTCAATCTTGGTGGAGGAGACATTTCTTGGTGTTCCAAGAAGCAAACATGTATTACTGATTCCACCATGGTAGCAAAATTTATTGCATTACTCGCTGTATCTATAGAAGCAGAATGGTTAAGAAATTTGCTTTGTGATGTACCTCTATGCCCTAAACCAATTTCACATATTTCTATCAGTTGTGATAGTAAGACTACTTTAGAAAAGGCATATAACCAAATATATAATGAAAAATTTAGTCACATTGGATCAAGACATAACTATGTCCAATAATTAATCTCTAATAGGGTAATCACTATTAATTATGTGAAGTCAAGTGAAAATTTGGTGGATCCTTTGCCAAAAAGTCTTGTTAGAGATGTAGTCAACAAGACCTCAAAGGGGATGGGACTCAAGCCCATTAATTAGATTAATTAGAGTCACCCATGATGAAAACTCGACTCAACGCTTAGTATAATGTCAAGTCTTGAGTTCAATGAGACAAAGTACATCATTAGCATGTCATTACTAGCACTATAAATAAATTCATCCTAAGATTAATGAGCTAGGTACCCGTAATAATAAAGGAAGGATGAGTAATATACTCTTAACAGACCCATAATATAAATATGTTATAGTATTATAATTATGGGAGCACTATGTGAGTGGAAGTGTGGTCGCTTCTAGGAGCTCAAGGGCTTGGCTCTGACAACACTCATGAAAAGAGGACACAAACATATGGCCATAATAGTGTCCTTAGATACTATGCATTGACCGATGTTGAAATCATTATATGAGATGTGTTCGATTAATCAAATAGGATAACTGGTTCAAAGCTTAGTTTACCATGCAATTTCTATTAACTTTAACATGTTTTCACCAAGTGAAAGTTCAATTGTAAGACACCTTCATTTTTTCTATTTGATTATCAAGAATAACAAAATCTAAAATATTTTGAAAATGGGGGAGATTATTGGAATATTTTCAACCATATTTATAGTATTCCAATAATTATAAATGAAATGGCGTAATTAATCAAAAGTTATATCTTTTTGGTTATTGACAAAGAATTATGACTATTCAAACAATATTATTTGAATAATTATGTTTAATCAAGAGACATTAGATGAATAATTATGTCTCTTTTAAAAATATTATTATTAAAAAAAGACACCTATTGAAAGATGTCTCTATAAAGAAAAATGTTACTAATTTTTTTGTTATACATTACTCAGTGTTTAGTTGACTATTTTCATTTTCGTCAGTGTAAAATACAAATAAACATCGGGCTTCATTGTATAGGTTCATTTGCTTGAAACTCATTTGCACACCGAGTATAGGTAGGGGTGAATAGAACCTTAAAGATAGTGGTTTGATACATGCCTTGAAGCCTTGTCCTATTTCCATATTTTCTGTTCTAATTGTTGTTCATGTTTTATTCATGTACTTAAGATTTTCCTCACCGAAATTTTTATACTAACAATATGATCCCACCAGGGTTAACTTGGGCCAAGTTGCATGTATTGGAATTGCTTTCGCTCTTTTTTACCACAAAATAGGAACATCTCAGCAATGCTGCTTTCCCTTTCTTTTGATTATGCATATGCCTTCCTGATATCCCACTTCAGTCCTTGGCATCTGCAAACTCAATTTTACGCTCTCCTTTGTACTATATATTGGGAATATTATAACTTTATAAAAGGCAATTTTCACAAGGGAATTTGTTCCATCTGAAGGGCTAACAGCCACTTAGAAAATGCAAGGATATCATTATTCCCTTCAAATTAAAGTGGCTAGTGATTGATTTACTCAAGGGTTGCATACTCCAGTTATGAGCTTTACACTCCTTAATTAAAGCTTACTGCCTTTCACAGCTTATTTCTTATAATCCTGTGAGTGTAAACAATTTTTTGTGCTTCAGTCCCGAATGAGTATCAGGACAGAGATTTCTGTTTTAGTGTGTTGTCTGGTTTTTTCCCGCTTGTCGACTTCTGGTTCCCCATCAAATGGTGTCGGCTCTGAAGGTAACAAATGTCCCTTTCTACTGTAATCAAAGACATGGTTGTCTCCATAATCTTTATGCATGTATCTTCTTTTTTTTTTGGGGGTAAAAATTTACAGTAATTGCTTTAATGGGAATAAAAAGCTTCCTGGTTGATCCAAATGGGGTTCTTGAAAATTGGGATGAAGCCTCCCCAGATCCATGCACCTGGAGTATGGTCACTTGCTCTGCCGATGGTCAAGTTATTGGCTTGTAAGTAGCATTAGTTTATGTTGCTTTATAAACATAGTCCGAGTAACATGGTCTTGTTCATGTTCATAGACTGATAATTGGTTGAAATGATTTTGTTGCAGAGGAGCTCCAAGCCAGGGATTGTCAGGTGTTCTTGCACCTTCTATTGGGAACTTGACCAATATCCAGACAGTGTAAATATAAAATGCTTACTACAAAAGTTTTCAGGCACTAAAAATAAATGTTATGAGATAAATATATATATATAATTTCTGCAGGCTTCTACAGGACAACAATATATCAGGAAATATACCATCAGAAATAGGGAAGCTTTCAAAGCTTCAAAATCTTGATTTATCCAACAATAATTTCTGTGGTCAAATTCCCACCACCTTTTCTCATTTAAAAAACCTTGAATTCCTGTATGTTCTACTCTTTGATTTAACCCCTTTTTTCTTTTGTTAACATATTAGTGCAATAAGTTTATATAGAATCTGGTGAACTGGTTCAGGAGACTGACTGGTAACAATCTTTCTGGAGAAATTCCTGCTTCTTTGGCTAATCTCACTGACCTTCATTTGATGTAACCACTTCATCCTTTTTTTATTTTTCTTTCCACAAGGATTATATCATATATAATATGGACTTTGTTTAATTTTGCAGAGACTTGTCTTTCAATAATTTGAGTGGTAAAATCGCCATATTACCTGCCCAAGTATTCAAGTAAGTTCCACTTGTAGTTCAACAATTTCTCTTTTTTAAATTAATTTTACTCTTCTGGAAAAATGAAACTGTTGTTCATTATTTTTTAGTTGCTTAAATTGAATTTTTGAGTTGATACAGCATTGAAGGAAACCCTTACCTTTATACCAAAGGAACATACATGGTGGATAAAGGATCATTGCCCGACTCCAGCAAGGCCAAACTCAACAAATCTGGAATTTTTTATGTTATACCCGTACTAATGGTTCCTTATTATTATTCTTACTTTTGGGACTCTTCATTTTTCATATGAGTATTTATATTTAAAAGAACAACTTTGACAAGCCAGTTTCAATGGGAGAGTACGGATTATTTTTGTATGGTTGGTTTGAAATGAATCTCTTACAGAAACTTCAATTTCTTGGTATACAAGCAAACCTCATTTCTTTTTCTTTTTTTATCTTCAACAACTCAATGAAAACTATAACATCTATTTTCTTTTTATAAATTATTTCTTCTTGACACAAACAAACAATTCATAACCAAGTGCTGGTGTTTAGGCTGTTCCTTTTCTTCAAGTGTTGACAAATCGGCAATTCTTCCTTACTTCACCATTGATAAAGCGATCCGAATTCATAATATTCCCCAGTTTCACCATTGAATCCGAGAACTGATTGAAGAAAGCAACAGGGTCAGCTGCATATTTTTGGACAAGGCTTTTGGTTTCGATTCCAAATAGGCTGGAGTACAATTCTTGGTCTGAATTAAGCAACCCTTCACCTCTCAAAAGTGTATGGTAAAATGAATTGTCAAAAAGATTCGGTGTAACATTATCCATTGCTGTTACATTGTTGTCTCCTGATCCAATTATCGCAGGACAAACTGATCTCAACTCGCTGAGATACGAATCTGATACCGGATTCTTCCCGGAAGTTGCTTCAAAGTCTCCATAAATTCTAGCTCGAAAGCTCTCACAACGTGCCATTCCAATGGTGTGAGCCCCTGCAAGTAATTCACATACGCAGTATCATGAACAATCAAGTCTCAGTTGATTACTCTCCAAAAATTTAAGTAACAAGAGCTTACCGGAAAGAGCCACCATGTCAGTGACTGAGAGACCTTGATAAAGAAATTTAGCTATAATACTAAGAAGACCCTCATTTGCAGAAGGAATGTTTTCCATAGCTAGATCATAGCTAGCCGTTTTCGAATCCTTTCTTCCCACGGGTACATGCCAATAAGGTCCACCAACCTGCAATTAATTGGATAATAAAAATGAGGGCAAGTCAAGAAGTAAGAAATTAGAAAATGTTATCAAGTGTTATAAGGCATTTTAAATACCAGGATGACAGCATCTCTGGCAGCAATGGTGAGGATATCAGCACAAGAAACAATCCCAGGACACTCGGATTCAAGCTTGTTCTTGATTTTATCAATGATTCTGAAACCCTTTAGAGAGTTTAATCCATTGGTTGAAGCTTTCTTTTCTCCTTGTAACTCGATTGTATCATCAAGCAAAATTGACCCATCACAGCCCTGAACGAAACAGTCATGGAAATGTAATCGAAGAATGAAAGCTGCATTGCGAGGATCGGAGAGGACATGACACTCCATTTCCTTCTTCACAATATCAAACACATTAGGACATGTTGATTTGTAATAATCCAATGTCAAAGGAGGGTCAGTTGCAGCAATAGTGGAGCTGAAAATGGAGATACAAATCAAAACAAGGAAGCATTGGAGACTAATCGCCATTCTTTGATATCCAAGCTTGAATGAGTGGGTCAAGAAAGATAAAAGAGTGGGGGGAAACAGGTGGGACTTGGAACATATATAATGAAGCTTTACCTTCTGCCATAGCTGTTTGAGTATATAGTATAAATTTGTGTAAATTAAAGTCAAGAGAGGATACAACTAATGTTGGCATGGTTGGTGGGTGCTCTAAACCATAAGTTATTTAACCCAGACACACTTTCAAAGGTCTTTTGGTAAAAAGGCTGGTCGTAATCTAAATTAACAAAAGGAAATTCATATGAAATGATGTAATCTTTTTTGTATCTGTTATTCAACACATTTAAATTGGTTCAACTTATTAAGTTAAACCAAAATATGAATAAATTCGTGGCTTATTTAGTTTAAAAAAATACTATAATATATAATCATATTTAAAATTTATCCTCAGTATCTACTCTTTAATGGACTTACAGAATGTTGAACATTAAATACCTTAACAAATAAAAAAAAAAGTGAAAATAGTCATTTTTCTTTTATCTATCCAGCAATGTTATGATTTTTATTTTTTTCATCATAAGTTCAATTTGCACGTTATGGCCCTTTGGCATTTCAGCTTCAGAAACAAGAATAATATAGAACAATCTTTCTTGTATTTTCATTTTTCCCTTGCTTTCTCCATGAAGATGGAAAAAACAATATCTAGAATGCCGAGAAATTTATGCAAAATGGTGATTCTTGATTCTTGAAGTGCAAGAGATTAGTACCACGTGCAGGAAGCAATTCATCGACCAAGTCCAAATATTAGAATTTATGAACTATCAGTGTTGCAGGAATGTAAAATCGGTAAAAACAATATGAAGGTAATTATACTAAGAATCAAATTACATTTTATCTCATTAAAATATCTATTTGATTAAAATTTTCATTCATTTATATTGTTAGAAACTAACGTGGTCAACATATTAACTAGACAATTATACATTATATGCCATGTGTATCTCATGTCAACGTACAAGGAGCAATTTTTAACAATAAAAATCAATAAAATTTTTAATAGAAATTTATTTTTTGATCCAATGCAAAGGAACTAATTTACTCATTTTTTTAATACAAGAGACAAAATACAATCCGACACATAAATAAAGACCTCTATAATACTTTTACCTACAAAAGCTTTACATGAACATGTCACTCCAATTTTTTGACCAAAACGTATTTAGTTTTGTAAAATTATTTGATAGATGAAAATTTTTAACTACACGGGTTGAAATTTTACCAAAAATGTTGTTGAGATTTTACCTCATGTTTACCATCCAATCACCCTTCATTTAAAAAAATAAAATAAAATTTGTCATTTATATCCAAATATGGAAATGTTACGTCCAAATAATGAACCTTGTGACAAGGTTCAATTAGAAGGCCTTCATTTCCTGTACAGATGGCAACAGGTCCATAGGAGACGAATGGTTTCAGTTTACTGGGAATATCCAGCTTTATATGCTTCCTTCACAAAAATTGAAACAGAGCATAGAGCCACTCAAAACATATATATCTTCTAAAGTTTCAAAACAAGTTCAAAAGCTTTTTATAAATTCAACTTAACAGATATGACAAATCACTCTCATACAGCTCTTTCAAAACTAAAACATAAAGTTTCATAAAGCTATAATTTTGTTTTTTTGGTGTGTGAATCAAAAACCTTGTTCACTATGTATACATTTCAGTATCATAAGGCTGATGCTTAATTAGATTGAACCTTGCGTATTGATCCTGCATTTCTCGCGCAAAGCTCAAGTCCAAGCTAGGCAGCACATTCCTTTGCAATAGCGATCTAATCAGAGCCACCACAGAACTACTGAATTCAGGCCATGAAACACACAGTGTTCCCTTTATGTTCTTTAATTGGCATCGACTTAACAGAGCAGCAGCCAAGCCAT
This sequence comes from Gossypium hirsutum, assembly GCF_007990345.1. Classification (NCBI taxonomy): domain Eukaryota; kingdom Viridiplantae; phylum Streptophyta; class Magnoliopsida; order Malvales; family Malvaceae; genus Gossypium; species Gossypium hirsutum. Next base: position 70,884,021 of record NC_053426.1, on the reverse strand, counting down.
CAATCATACTACCTGATGGAAAATAGTCTAAACCCTTTAGAAGGGAAGAAGCTACATTGCTACCACCCAATCCTTTTCTTTCGGCTAGCGTCTCCAGCTTAAACGCATAAGTTTCATCCGGTGAGAGCTTTCCCCTGAAGTTCTGGCTCTGAATTGAATCCAAAATCAAAAGTCTGTCAGGAACAATGTCCCCGCCAATTAGCAGCCTCGCAACAAGGTGAGATCTCTCTGCAGAAACACCATGTTGAACTGATACAAGCAGAGTAGATTTATCCCCATTATTCAGGGAATAAATGTTGCAAGTTTTGTCTCTGAAAGAGGGTTCGACAGAGAGGCCGGAGAAAGGGACCTCAGGTAGGATAAGACTTCCAACTAATGTCTTAGGTGACAAATGGTGGAAGATGTACAAAGATGGTGAAGATAATGCAACAATGAGGAGAGATGGGCGAAGGGGCTTTTCAGGCTTAGGAATAGAAAACACAAGGAATGGCGACGCAAGAGATGGTGATGGAGGTATAAAGTTGTTAAGATCTTCCTGAAAGAATCTAGATGGTGGGGGGATTTCTGTTATAAGATCTTCCATTTTTACAATTTAAAGCTCAAGCTCTGCGCACTAGCCAATTAAGCAAAACAGAAATATTATCAGCATCAATCTCCAGATCTCAAGGAGATAAAGAAAACAGTTAAACCTAGTTCTCTAGCCAAAATGTACGAGATTAATAAAATTTCAAAATTTCAACATAGAAAATAAATGTCTAAGAATCAAAGTTCATTGCTTTTTTACTTAGAGTAAACTATGAACATCATCATTTGGCATTTCTCAGAAGGATGGATAGTCCAACATCAATGAAATTTCATAGCATACTTCACTAAACCAGTAAAAAATCGGTTACTTCCATAATCAACCCTAATGTAATTATCACCCCCTTACAGTCATTAAATCACCCTTTTTCCCCTCATTCAAAGAAACCCAAATTTCCTTAGTGTCATTTTGTCAAATATTTCACATGCATAACCGAGGAACACGCAAAAATAGACAACTTCGTTGCCTAAGCAACAAATTTATCCAACAATAGCTGCAGTGATTAGCTTACAGCTCAGACCTTCAAATAAAGCAGCTAATTTAAAAAGATATATGTATGAAACAAGAATTAAGAACTAAGACAGGTTAAAAAAAATCACTTACAAAAGAAAAGAGGCATAAGCAAAGGGACTTACCGGTCAGGAAAGATAGACTTGGTTGGGAGGAAGAGCGGTATGTTTTTCACCTCAGATAGGCAGAAGAAAAGGAAAGTTAGTGAGCACTGACCTCTTGGGCAAGTTACGTTTCCTAACTTGTTTGTTTTAGGCTCTATTGTCTCTCCTCCTTCCAAGAACCTGATATGGCCCAGACCATAATGCCATCTGACACCCAAATTTGACGAAGCTTTTGTTTTAGATTTTTGCACAGGCCCAGTCTTAATTTTTCTTCGATTCGGTTGGATGGGTTAAGATTGTAGTTTATAAAGATAAACTGCACTATTAGTCATTAATTTATGGGTAAGTTTTTGTTTTAGTCATTAACCTATTCAAAAGTTTTCATTTGAGTCACTGGACTATTAAACTAGATGTTATATGGCTTTTTTGTTTACATTGCCTACATCAATCAAAAGCTCTCTTCTATTTCTTTTCTTATTTTTTTTTCCATGAAAATGCTTTTGACGTCATAAACCTATAAACCAAAATTCAAACAACTTTTTTTTTCGATATCTAACACTGATCGTTACATCGACGTTGATCTAAGGTATGTTCTTCTACTCGTCGATGGGTATTGATCCACCATGCCAATCATCGATTTGTCGTTTAGAGCTCACTGCTGGAACTTTTTTTTAAAAAAAACTTAATAGGCCAATAACTTAATAAAAACTATTGAATAGTTCATTGACTTAAATTAAAACTTTCAAATAATTTAATGACCTAATTATAATTTTTTTTAATTAAGTGACCAAAACAAAAATTTACCCATAATTTAATGACTAATGATATAGTTTACCTTAAATAAATTCTTTTATTTTATAAAAATTTAAAATTTAATTTCTCTATTATAATTTATTGAAATTAATCCCTACTTTAATGGAAAACTAGCCAGCTTCGTTTGGGAATTTTTTTATAATTTTTTCTTAAATTTTTTGCAAAAGATAATAAAGTTAACTTTAATAAATTTCTTTCAAACATATTATTTTATCACTTATAGCATAAATACATATATATTTATTACTTTTATTAAATATTAGTTTACTATCCTGATTTATTTTTGGTAAACTTATAATCAATTATATCAATTAATTTAATTTAATTTAAAGCAATTTTTTTATAAAAAAAATCAAACTTTTTATTAAATCAAATTATAAATGATTGTATTAGGCATAGATTGTTTTAGATCAAATTATGGTTATGGTCCCTCTACTATGTTTAAATTTAATATTTAATATCTATACTTTAATATTATATAATTTGTTTCCTCTACATAATTATGGTCAAAATGTTGAGGTCGAATTCTTTCTTAAAAATTCACATAACAATTTTAATCGAAATAATTAAGAATATTAAGTATTTGGACTAACTAATGCCGTTAACAAAATTATGTCAAATTAAAATATAAAGTCTAAATCTCAAAAGTAAGCATATTAGAGAGTTTGGAACTGTAATTTTACCATTATTTTATAATAATTAAAAAAGTTAAAAAAAGATTAGGTCATTAATTACTCCAAATAATTAGAACTATTAATAATTTCGATAGTTGACGTGATTTAAAAAAAAATACTCTTATTCTAACTCATTATGATAAAATCTATTATAAAATAAAAAGAGATAGAGAGGGTAAAGAACAAAAAAAATTATGGGAAGCAATAGAGAATGTATTTTATTAATCAATGAGATTATCACAATGCTTCTTCAAAGTCTCTATTTATAGGCATAATAAGCATAAATGAAGTAGAGGTGTAATTTAATGACTATTAGAGTTTAAAGTACATCAAAACTTATCTTGATCTTGATGGACATCCACTTAATAAGAAATTCATAACACTCCCCCTTGGATGTCCATTGGTAGATAATTTGTCTTGATAAAACCTTATTAGTAAAAACCCTGTGGGATAAAAACCTAATAAAGGAAAAAAAGTACACAATCTTCCATTACAAGTTGCCTCTATAACAACCCATTTTCAGTTAAATCGGAACTGTAGTTTTGGGACCACAAATCCGAGGTTGAAATATTTATTTTATTATTATTTTATTTCCTACATCATGATAGTAGTACTGTATAAAAATTTCGTTAAGAAATTTTACCGTTTACATACTTAATTTGATAAAAAAGGGACTAAATCGCATAAAGTGCAAAAGTTGAGTTCTAGCAGCTAAAGGTATTAAATAGCTATAGAACTTTAAAGTATGAGTCCTTATGTGGTATTAGACCAAAAATGTTGATATTGGAATATGATGGCTTGGTATTATTGAAATTTTTAATGTTTTTAAAGGTTATAAAATTAATTTAGTAAATAAATGATAAATTAAGTAAAATAAAGTAAATGTATCATCTTTTTCCATTATCTTCAACTAAATTTTCAAAGGAAAGAAAGCCATTAAAGCTTTCTAGGTTCGGCCATGGTATCCTTGGGTGCATGGTATCTATTTTTGTCCTGTTTTTAATTATTTCTATGTTTTCGGGATCGTTGTAGCTTAATCTAGCTAGCCCGGGGACTAATTTGAGAAACTGTTAAACTATTAGGGTTTTTCAATTAATTAATGTGTATAAGTTTTGATGATTTATGGAAGTAAATGATTAGTTGTTGATAAAACAACTTTTGTTAAGTGATTTTTTGATGAAATTGTCAAATAGGGATTAAATTGAAAAATAGAAAATTTTACATGGTGAAATTGTGAAATAAATGAAATATAGGGCTTTCTAGGGACCTATATGAAATCTTGCTATAGTGGGTTGAGGATGAATTACATGATTTTCATTTTTTATGAGTTAGGGCCTAAATTGAAAAGAAATTAAAAGTATAGGGGCAAAACTGTAATTTTTCTAAAATGTGAATTTGGGTTAATTTGAATAAAATACATATTGAATTGAAGAAAATTTATCCATTTAGATCAAGACAAACCTCGTATGGCTTTGGATCGGGGCAAAGATAAAGTTTTAGATTAGTCGCCTTTGTATCTATGTTTACTCATCGAGGTAAGTTCGTGTAATTAAATCGTGTATATATGTTTTAATTGAATTCTACTTGTATTGTGAATTTTTATACGTACATACCGGTTGCATATCCAACGAATTACAACTATTATCGAGCCTCGTTTGAACCTTAGGAATTCGTAGGATACAAATGACATGTCATTAGGGTTTACATGATTCAGGTGCTGGTCTTGAACGTCCTACTGAAGGATGATGTCTGGCATGTGTTACAAATACGCTGTAGCTCATGTGAGCAGCATCATATAGCTACGTTTTGACCCACAGCTCGTGTGAGCAGGCCCATTTTCACAGCTTGTGTGAGCATTTTGATTCACAGCTCATGTGAGCATACATGTACAAGATTTGACGGATTACAATTATATGAGTTAGCACACTATGTGTGAATTATCCCAGGTATCCAAAGGTATTCTAAATGGTTCAATAGGCATGATTTGAAAAGAGGATGGTAAGAGTTCGATATGAATTATGACATAATCACATATGAATTTCATTGAAATAGTAATACATGATATATTGAGAGTTGATATGGATGATATATGAATTTAATACACGATAAAATGTTGTGCTCATCCAAGATCATATTGCCTATGTTATATGTTTAAATGGCTAACATGTTTGGTGTACATGCTTAGGCTGTAACCAAGTTGTGGTTGGAATATGTCATGTTAACTTACCTATTATGTGATTAAATGGTAAGTTATGTTTTACATTATACGAACTTACTAAGCAATTATGCTTACTCCGTGTTATTTTATGTGCTTTATAGTGAATCGGAAGCTCGTTCGGATTGGAAGATTGTCGAAGTTATATCACACTATCCATCGGCTATATCGGTACTTTTAGATGTTTTAAGTTTGGTATAATAGCATGTATAGGTATTTTGGTTATTGAAAAAACCATTTGGTTTGGCTTGTGTTATGGGATTGTAACGCCCCAAACCCAACCTAGAGGTTATGGCCGAGTCTGGTGAAGTCACATGAGAAGGTATTTAAAACCATGTTTACCCAAAAACTATTCCAATTACCACTTTTTACTTAACTCAGAAAGCATATAATGATTAATTTGCTTGAAAACATTTCTTAGTTCGTGGAAGCTTAAGAACAAATAAAGTTGCAGTTTCAAAATCATAAACAGTATTCCAAAATTCCGAACCTAAACCAAACAGTCGGAAACCAGAAATTACATAATTACTCCCAACTATAGCAACTAAAATAATAAAAACATTAAAAAACTTTAAAACCAATGTGTATGTAGCAGTGGTCACTGTCGAGCCCCTTCGCTGTACCGATCCACCTACTGCTGGGGATTACCTGATAGACAAACAAAATAAGGGGTGAGTTTTCTCAAACTCAGTGTGTATATCCCCACAGTAAAGCATGCATGTAAACAGATAACAGTTGAGTAGTCATAATCGAGCCTGAGCTCCTAACATAATCAGTGTAAGCTTTAGCCCACTCAAAAGAGTATCAAATATATTCGGTCTTGAGCCCATACAGATATACATGCATATCAAGCAGTACTGTGCATGCCCACCAACCCTGCACACCATCTCCGTCCACCCCTACACACCTCGTAGGGATAAAATCAACCCACCCAGCCCTACACACCAAGTATGGAGATAAATCAACCCATCCAACCCTATACACCATAAGGTACCGTGTAACGGCACATATCGATAACTGTAGCCAAGCTGCGAGATAAGCGGCTAGAGAGCCTATCAGTCTTCCTTCTCTTCAATATCAAACCCAACCCAATGCAATGCAATATAAATAATGTCATGGCATGCTTTCAACAGTAAATAGATTGTACATACTATACTCAAATCAGATCAATATTTATACGCATGCTAAGTATAACATGCTAGCATACATTTCAATATCATGTCGCATGCTAAGTATAACATGCTAGCATACATTTCAATATCATGTCACAGAACAAGGCCAAGTAACGCTTACCGACCCCTTTAACAGGTCACAGTCGACTAGGGCAACCCGTGCAACCTTCCAAAACAAATCAGATTATTGGGCTCACACGCCCATGTGGCTTGCTCGTATGAGCCCACATGCCCATGTGGCTCACACAGCCCAAATTGGCCTTGCCCGTGTGGATCACACGGCTTGGTCCAGATTCTCACACTCCCGTATGGTTCACCAGTGTCAGCCCATACGCCCGTATGGCCCACACGACCCAATTGGTCTAGCCTATGCCTCGCACACCCAGCCTCACACGCCCGTGTCCGTCGTGCCCATGTGGCAAGCGCTCGGCCTGGCTCACTGATCACACGGATGTGTATCACCATACGGGCATTCCATATGCCTGTGTGGCATCGATAGTTCTGATTTCGGCTTTCACCGAAACCCATTTTCTATGCAATCGAAGTACACACCTATTTTCGATTGAAGCCTAACGAAATCTCGAACACTCCAAAACTTTCAACGAATAACGGCGATTACTCGCTGTTCAGAACCCTGATTAGTGATCCACAGAACCTTGATTGCCCCCTAAATAGCAAATTAAATCCCTCTTAAACGATCCCCAAAAGAGACCACACAATTTAATAAAACCATACTTATTGAGCCGATGGAACCACTAGTAGCATGCCAAAACTAATCGAAAGAAAGAAAAATGGAGGAGAGGGGTAAAAGAAATAAAATATCAGCAGCAAGGGGTTTGGGAAAAGAAGAAAACGACAGAAAGAGCAAAAAGAAAAAGGAACACAGGTTTAGGCAAACACCTGATAAACCCTACCTCCCCCTTTAATGTTTTAGTCCAACTCAAACATCCGCATGGCTTATCAGCAAAATAATGCCACACTCTCGACTCGAACTCGAGAGCTCAAGCATAATCCCTTGCCACTCAACCACTAGACCAGCAGGCCTATTCTGTTAAATTCCTACTAATAAATTCTTATAAGCCCATCAACCAAAAGTCAGGCTTAATTCAAATAAAAACCAAACCTTAGCCAAAGTTAAGGCTCGAACTTGGGACTTCCCAAAACCACATATATTTTATGCCAAAATGATTCAAAACAAGAGCCCCAATATTTCCAAGCTCAAAAATACCAAAAGCTGAAATTATAGAAATTTGGGACGTTACAGGCATTTTGGTGGTGTAATGGAATTTGTTTTGGCATGTATATAAGTGGCCTTAAAATGGTTGATATTTTTCTTGCTACGTTGAATGATAGAAGATGGAATAATAGTCTAAAAGATGCATATTGTAAATGGTCTTGTGATAGGTTTCAATGTGGTGGTTTGATACTTTTATTTTGGAGGATATTTATGTCGTTATTTAGTGCTAGTTTTTTATTGGCATATTTGGCACCATTTGGTGTTTTTGGTAAATAAATCAATGGTTTGTGTTTATGCAAACTTGTTAAAAGTTAGTTGATTAATTTGGCCAATTTTAGTATATGATTATACATGTTAAATGTTGTCTTTTGAGGTGCCTTTAGGCATATTGGTTGTAAGCTTGTATACCATATTTGGATAGCTTGATTATGCATGACTTTGGTGCCTTTTGATGGCTTGTATGTATGTTCAAAAGTAATTGTAGGTATATATAACAGCCCGTTTTTAGTTAAGTCGGAACAGTGGTCTCGGGACCACAAATATGAGATCAAAATACTTATTTTATTATTATTTTAATGTTTAAAGAATGATAACATGTATGTGTGAAAATTTCGTAAGGAAATTTTATTGATTAAATGGTTAATTTGATAAAAAGAACTAAATTGCGTAAAGTGCAAAAGTGTTGTTCTATTAGTTAAAGGTGTCAAATAGCTATAGAACCTTAAATTTTAAGTCCTTATGAGGTAAATAATCCAATTGTGAGTTAGTGGGTGAGATGTGGTTTGGCATTTTTGTGTAAATATGAATTTTTTAAAGGCAAATTAGTAAAAAGATAAATAATGTTTTAATTAATAAAACTAAAAATCAAATTTCATTCATTAATTTTGTTCTTCACCAATTGAAGAAGAAAGACCTAACCCTTTGGTGTTAAAATTTCGGCAATCTCATTCCCTTCAATTAGGTATGTGTTTTTGATCCGTTTTTAATGATTTCTATATTTTTGAGATCGTTGCTTCGTATTCTAGCTAGCCCGTGCCCTAGATTTTGAAATTTTTAAATATTTATCATGTTGCCATTGTTGAATGCTTGAGTAATTTGATGAATTATGATAGATTTGGAAGGTTTAATGTTAGATTAATAGTTTTTGTAAAGTGATTTTTGACAAAAATGTCAAAAAGGGATTAAATTGATAAAATGTGAAATGTGGTGGTTAAAAGTGTGAATAAATTGAAAATATGGGCTGCTAGTAACATGTATTAAATTCGGCTAAGCATGGTTTTGTACTAAATTGCATGAATTTGCAATTTTATGTGATAAGGACTACATTGTAAAAATGTGAAACATTAGGGGAAAATGTGTAAATTTTCCAAATCATAGATTATAGGCTAAATTGAATAGAACAAATGCTAAATGTGCTAAATTTGATAAATAGATCAAGACAAGCCGAGATTGGGATTAGATTGAGAAAAAGGAAAAGTGGACGAATAGTCGATAATTTCCATCCAAGCAACTTGAGGTAAGTTTGTATAATTAGAATCGAATTTTTAAATACTTGTAAATTATTTGAAATGAAAGTATAATTGAGTAAATGGTATTACTGAGTTAGAATGCCTAATTGATGAGAATTATTGAATACCGAGTCCCGTTTGACCGTAGAAAGTCGTAGGATACGAGTGACATGTCACTAGGGTTACCGTTTTGGTCGAGATCCTGCATGTGTTGCGGACTCACCATAGCTCGTATGAGCTTACCGATATATCAACTCGTAAGAGCTTACTATTTTCAGCTCATTAGAGGTTACCGTTTCAGCTCAATAGAGCTTACTGTCCATCAGGTCAGGAGGAGCTTACTGGTCATAGCTCGAAAGAGCAGAAATGATAATGAATTGACGGATTACTGATTTATACATATAATGTATATCTCCCAAGTATACCCTATTGGATTGGCATGGCCTAACACACGGGGTTGCACACAGGCATGTATGGCTATTTTTAGGGCACACGGGCGTGTGTGTTGGCTGTGTAACCCAAGTCAAAGAGTTACACGGGGTTGGACACAGGCTGGGACACGACCATGTGCTCCCATTTCGAATGTCCACACAGCCTGTGACACGGATGTGTTTGGTGGCTTTGTGAGACACACGGTCTGGCCACATGGGCGTGTGTCCCCTGTTTTGAGAAAATTTTTTGAAGTTCTGTGAAAGTTTCTTCAGTTTTTGATTTAGTCCAAAATCACTCCCAAAACATGGTTAGGGCCTCGTAGGCTCGTAATAGGGACAAATTGATTGAGATTGAATGATGAATGCTTGAATTGAGAAAATGTATGCTAAATGGATGTTTAATTCTTTTATAAGTCCGGTAATGCTCCGTAACCCTATTCCGGTGTTGAATATGGGTGAGGGGTGTTATAGTATGTGCTTGGATGGGTAAGAAAAATATCTTTAAAATGACCTATTTTTCGTCCACACAGGCAGAGACATAGGCGTGTGTCTCAGCCGTGTGCCAGGCGACACGGCCGTGTGTCCCCTATTGCTTTCAAAGGGTTGCAAGTTAGGCTATTACATGACCTAGCACATAGCCTGACACATGGGCGTGCGAGGATATTTCGAGGGGTACACGGCGTGGTACATGAGTGTGTAGCTTGGCTGTGTGACCCAAGTCAGTGAGTTACACGGGCTGGGACACGGCCATGTGTCCCTACTTCAAATGTCCACACGGCCTGAGACACAGCCAGGCCACACGGCAGTGTGACCCCTATAGTTTTGGAAATTTTCACTGTTTTCTGAAAAATTCTATAAGTTTCTGATTTAGTCCCGACTTGTCTCAAATGTCGAGGGCTAATATAAGGGAAAATATGTATGTTTTAAATTGGTTTTGATATGATTATTGATATTATTTGAAATGTTTGAAATTTGTGTTCGTTTAAATTAAAAACTCCGGTAATGCTCCGTAACCGTAGTTTGGCAACGGATACGGGTTAGGGGTATTACAGCCTCGATAAAAACCCTTACCAGGAAAACCCAATGGGAAAACATCTTGGTTAAAGGGAAAAAAATACAACTTGTTTTTAGACTCCCCAAATGGCAACATTACATTACATCTTTGAGTTGACGCATTACAATCTTGTGTAGTAGTTTGTCAAATGTTGAAGTTGGCAATGCCATAGCAAAAGGATCTGCTAAATTATCACTAGAACGAACTTGTTGAACATTTATCATATCTTTTCTCAATATCATGGGTGAAGAATAATTTTGGTGAAATATATTTCATTCTGTCACCTTTTATGTAACCACCCTTCAATTGAGCTATACATGCTGCATTATCTTTGTATAAGATAGTTGACATCTTTTCCTGTAAAGGCAAATTACATATCTTCTGGATATGTTGGGCTAATAACCTTAGCCAAACACACTCTCGCCTCATACATTGCAATTATTTCTGCATGATTTGAAGAAGTGAGAGCTAATGTTTGCTTTGTTGAACACTATGATATGGCAGTACCCCCACATGTAAATAAATATCCTATTTGAGATAAATCTTTATGTGGATCTAATAAATAACCAACATCAACATAGCCAACTAATAGAGATTTTGAATTATTTGAATAAAATAATCTCATATCAATGGTCCTTCTGAGATATTCAAATACATGTTTAATTTCATTCCAATGTCTATATGTTGGAGAAGAACTAAGTCTTGCTAACAAGTTTACAGCGAAAGTTATACCAGGTCTTATGTTGTTTGGAAGATAAATCAATGCCATTTAGATATGATACTTCAAGACTAAGAAAATCTTCTTAATTCTCACAATGAAAAAATTCAATCTAACGATCATACAACCATCGAGGTACTCAATGGATGCACTTTATCCATGTAAAATTTCTTTAAGATCATTTCCGTATAAATTGACTGATGGACATGAATTCCATATTTTAAATGATCGATTTGCAGGCCAAGACAAAACATTATTTTTCTAAGATCTTTCATCTTAAATTCTTTCTTTAAATAATTTACTGCATTTTGAAGCTCTTTGGGAGTTCTAATAATATTTAAATCATCAACATAAACAATAATTATCATAAAATCTGATCTAGACCTTTTTATACAAACACATGGATAAATTGGATCATTTTTATAACATTCTTTCAACAAATATTCACTAAGACGATTGTACCACATATGTTCAGATTGTTTTAATCCATATAAACTTTTCTTTAGTCTGATTGAGCAATTTTCCCGAGAAACTCTATATCCTTCTGAGATTTTAAATCCTTTAGAGATTTTCAGATAAATTTCACTATCAAGTGTACCATACAAATAGTATATAACAACACCCATTAGACGCATGTCAAATTTTTCACATATTGCTAGACTAATAAGGTATCTAAACGTGATTGCATCCACCACAGAATAATATGTCTCTTTGTAATCAATTTCGGGCCTTTGAAAAAAATCCTTGTGCTACAAGTCAAGCTTTATATCTTATGAATTCATCAATTTCATTTTTTTTCCACAAATACTCATTTATATCCTACCGATTTTACATCTTTAGGTGTTTGGGCTACATGTCCAACAACCCCACGTTTAAAAAGTGAATTCAATTTTACTCGAATTGTGTCTTTCCATTCTGGTCATTCTTTTTTATTTTTATATTCCTTAATAGATTTAGGCTCAAGATCTTTATTTTCTTTTGTTATTTCAATAGCAACATTATAAGCAAAATTGTTGTCGACAACTACATTTTTTTCGGTTTGACATAACTTATCGAGATCTCTTTATTTTCATCATTTTCATTTTTATTTTTAGGTACCTGAATCTCTTCTTAAGTTTTACAATTATTTATGTCATGGGTTTCTTCAGGAACCCCCACCTCCACTATATGACATCTTGAATGTTTGCTCCTTTTCTTTTATAAGGATTTTATCTTTAGAACAGACCGGTCTTCCACGCTTCAGGCATGGATTACTTTATTTTGCATTAATAGTTTGCCTTATTAGGACATCAATTTGTATTGAAGCATTTTCAGCTGGTATGTGAGATTTAATGAATCCGGCAGTTTATTTGTAAAATAAGTTATCTATTGAACTTCTAGTTCACATTCCTTTGTATGAGGATCTTAGACATTGATAATTCGTTTCAAGTACTTTATTAATTCAACTTTTTATTCTCTCTTCCCTAATGTTGGGAAAACTGACAACTCATGTCATAACTAAATCTCGAATTAATAGCTCAAAAATATTTAACAATATAAGGAGACTCATATAAATATGCATTCCCAATCTCTTATGATAACCCACCTTTGTGCATTCTGGTGGAGCAACTGGAACACATACCAAACATCCAAAAATTATAAGATGGGAAATATTTGGCTCTTGACTAAAAATCAATTGTAATTGGGAATATTTATAATTTATTAGCTTGATGCGTGTAACATGTAAATCAATACAATCTCATGCTAAAATATGAAGTTTTGTTCTAATAAGTAATGGTTTAGCTATTAGTTGGAGGCATTTGATAAACAATTCAGCCAAATCATTTTATGTGTGAATATGAGCCAAAGGATGTTTAACTTTTATCTCGATTGACATACAATAATTATTGAAAGCTTGTGACAAAAACTCGCCAACATTAGTAAGATGAATTGTTTTAATTACATAATCTAAAATTAATCATTTAAACAAGTAATCTCGCAAATGAGAGGTTGCGAGTTGATAACACATGTGATTATTTTGTAGATGCATCTACCAAAATCATATAATATCAAAATCATCTGCATAGTGGATGAATGTGCACATATTCATTTAAGAGATTCAAGACATTAAATGTCAACCTTAGCTAGTGAGTTTGTAATAATCAATTATAATTGAGAACAAATAACATATGAGAATTCTTTAAATTAAAGAATCTTTTGGTTTTTTTAATAAATGCATATATGAATTATCAATTAATTTTCACATCATATATAATCCAAGATGGTCTAACTACTCATGCCAAATAGTAAATGTATTTGTATCAGTAAACTTCTGGTTTACTTTAACATATTTTTCAATTATACTATTAATGTCAATATAAATTTTGACAATTGATAATTTTATCGTTATTCTTTTTATTTTGTATCCACATCTAAGCAATATTGTGACATTTACTTCTGGAAATGTCTACATCAATGTGAAGTTGATAATGTTATTAACTCAATAAAAGAAATATAATTTGCAAACAATAATTTGCAATATTCACTTTAGGGAATATGCCAAAATTTTCAAATGTTCAATTTGACATTAATAATCAAAAGTGATTATACAATTTGTTATATTTATTGCAAACATTCACTTCAAGTTTGGACAATAATGTAAGCATATATCATATTCCTTACCAATAAGATTATATAGATATCATTCGTTTCAAGGTAGTATGAATCATTAGTCATTTTGTTCTAAGAATGAACAATTAACAACATTCCAAACTATCCATATTCTTTTTATTTATTTGTCAATAATGACAAGAGGTTCTATTTTATAATTGTTATATATTTCTACATTTACTTCGAGGAATGGATCAAAATTAGTGAAACAAATAATTCAATATTTTGTTTGGTCTTAAGAAGGCATTAGATCAATCCAAAATACTTTTAAAGCCCTTTTCACAAGAGTTTTTCATCATCAATTAACTAGAAATAAATAACCAAGTCATACATGGAGTTTACTACAAATCAAATGTACAGATAATACTGACATTTAAAATATCAAATCTGATATAATGCTAGTGCCAACAAAAAATCCATAAATCATTGCATACATGTATGAAATTTACTTCAATATAATACATATCATGTTTACTAAAACTTTTCCATTTGTAATTGCTCATATAATTTCTCTAAATCATTAACAAATATAAAGTGTATGAACTACTTTTAACAAATTTACAAAAGTAACAAGTTTCCCAAGGTTGTATAGTAAGAAAATATAAGACATTTGCAAAATCAAACCACACGAGTTGTTTTAATACTTCTTATCAAACAATAATTGGTTAATACAAACGAGATTCATAGAAATGCAAATGGTCAAATTAATATAGTAATTCTCATTTTTAATTTTATGAAAATGTTTTCAACCAAAAGAATTCAAGAATTAAAAATGACAGCAAGTAAACTTGAAATTCAATATTAGAACCAACCCAAAAATCAATTTAGACATTCCTCAAAAAATTGTCTTTAGAACTATGCATGTATGAGTATTGAAAATTTTCAAATTGTATAACCAAAATAATAGAACATTAAAGGAACTTAATCTATATTCGAACTAAATCAAATTTAAACAGTCATAAATTTCATAGGTTTATCAACACAAATTTACATACTGATATGTTTTTAGCCTAATACATTATTTAATTATAAAACCTATTATTGCAACATAAAGAAGTCAATCAATATTCATTTTCATGAACAAATAAGATGTTTGAAACCATAAGTAACCCATGGAACAACAACTTCAAATAAAATCATCTCAAATATTTAAACCATTTATCAAATTGATTTAATATTTAAAGATGCTATTATTGAGAAAAAGTGTAAAGATAGAGATCTAATTAAGTTGATGTACCTTTCTTGTTCAGCGAAGTCTTGATGATTTTATCAACAAGTAAGCAAATTTAAACTTCAATAATAGACTTTGAATCCAATCAAAATTTATCAATAGCAAACTTTGAGAATTAATCTTAATTCACAATTTCATATAGATAGATATATCAAATCCTTCACTATCCTTAATAACATTAAAATAAAATAAGTTAATGAAAATAATTATTGTAACACCTCTAACCCATATCCGTCGTTGAAACAGGGTTACGGAGCATTGTCTTAAAAACATAACTTAAATCGTTCATTTCAAAACATTTCATAAATCATATCATAGTCCATTCAAACACATGCATATCGTCCCTTATTCGAGCCCTCGAAGCTTTAGAAACACTTTAAAAACTGATTCAGGACTAAATCGAAAACATATGAAAAAACTTAAAATAGGGAGACAGGGCCGTGTCCCAGCCCGTGTTCGTGCCCGTATAACTCTCTGACTTAGAACACACAGCTAAGCCACACGCCCGTGTGCCAGGCCGTGTAACTCTTGAAAAACAACTCTTAAAATCTACAAGAGACATATGACCGTGTCGCATGACCGTGTGTCACACATGATTGAGACACACACCCATGTCTTAGGCCGTGTCGACAAGAAAGTGGCCAATTTCAAGCCTTTTCTTTCACCCAATTCAAGCACACAACTAAGCCATTTGCACATACAATCAAGCCTTTAAAATAAGCCTACAACATGCATAATAAGACCAATTCAATAGGTCATTTAACCATACAACCAATATGCCCAAAAGACGCCTCAATCACAACAACCAAACATACATAAACATATGCATAATTTAGTCATTCCTCACTCATACATGTTTATTGTAACAACCCGATTTTGGGCCTAGTCGGAATAGTGGTTTTGGAACCACTAACCATAGGGCAGAGAAATTATTTTGAATATTATTTTATGTGTTGTAGCATGATTATATGAGTGCATGAAAATTTTGGTGAAATAATTTTAGCGATTGCATGCTCAATTGCTAAAAAGAACTAAATTACATAAAGGGAAAAAGTTTTATTTTTCTAACAAATGGTGTAAAATAGATAAAGAATCATAATTAGGGGTCTTTAAAGGGCAAATAGACCCATTTCAATAGGGTGGCCGGCCATAGAGACAAGAGGAGTCAAAAAGTCAAAAAAATTTAGTAGGGTTGGTATTTGATGACATTAGCTAATTGAATAAAAAAATAAAAATCAAAAGGGGTCTTCTTTCTTCTCCATCTTTTCCACCGAAAATTGAAGTGAAAAACCCCTTGGGAGCTTGAAAATTTTCAGCACAATAAATCCTTACATGTAAGTCATTTTGATGGTTATTTTTGTTGATTTTTGTACTTTTGGGACTATTGTAGCTTAAATTAGCTAATAGGGGGACTATTTTGCAAAATGGTTGAAAGTATACGATTTTTTCATGAGAGTGTTCATGTTGTTTACTGAATTTTTATGGAAGAAAATGAATCATGGTTGTTAAACAAACAACTTTTGTGAAGTAGTGTTCATCAAAACCCTAACTAAAGACCATTTTGCATAAGTTATAAATTATAGGGTAAATGTGTAAAATAATGGAAATTGTGGGCTGGTTCTAGTATAAAAAATTCGGCTAGGTTTGGTTAGTGAGAAAATTCGATAAAAATCAATTACGAACTTAGGGGTAAAATAGTAATTTTGTGAAAGTCTAGGGGCAAATTGATTATTTTGCCAAAATATGAATTATGAAATGCATTGATTAATATGATGATTATATTAGTGAATTTTTTATCATTCTAGATCAAGAAATACGAAATCTAGACCTAGACCGGAAAAAGGCCAAGCAAGCAGAATAAATCCAACTAGTCGCCCACTTTTTGTATACCGAGATAAGTTGTACGTAAGTAAGGTAACTTTACCGTTATTATGTGTTGAATGATTTATTTTGCATAATATGGTTGAATATAATTATGAATAAGGCATGATGAAATTAATGCGGTAAATTCCCGGTTGAACCTATGAATAGATTGGATATCCATGCCATGATATTTGGGTGATATGTGTGTCAGTGTAAGACCATTTCTGGGACATGGCATCGGCCAAGATATAAGAGCCAGCGTAAGACCATGTCTGAGACATGGCATCGGTGTTGATATGTGGGCTAGTGTAAGACCATGTTTGGGACATGGCATCGGCCACATCATGAGAGCCAGTGTAAGACCATGTCTGAGAAATGACATCGACAATAAGATGAGAGCTAGTGTAACACCATGTCTAGAACATGGCATCGACCTCGACATGTAAGCCAGTGTAAGACCATGTTTGGAACATGGCATCGGCAATTCACCCTGTTGTGTAAAGCTTGTCAGATATCTTTTGGTATTCCAAATGGTTTTATGGGTTATCTTAAAAGCTTATGACAATGATATAGAATGATATAATCATGTTTTGAGTGGTACAGGTTCTTATTCGAAACTCATGAGATATGAGTCTAGTTATGTTGCCTTGATGTTAAGAATAACATGAGTAAGTTCTAGATATGAAAATGATCTTAGGACGATATTGAAATCTTTGGTTTATACTTGTGATATATATAAGCATGTAGTGATAGTTACCCATGTTCACTCGAGAATGTTGTGTGGATTTATAATATGCATGGTTGATGTAGTTACTTATTTATATGCAACTTACTAAGCTTTATGCTTACTCCCTCTCTTTTCCATTTTCTTATAGTGCCACCGAGCTAGTATCGGGCATCAAGGGACGTCGGAGGCATCGATCACACTATCACCTGAAGCTTTGGTATAGCTAGTTTAACATTTGATTTTGGCATGTATAGGGACTTGAATCTTTTGTTTAGTGTCTTGTTAGTTTAGCCACAAGTGTTGGCTCATGTGACGGATGAGATATTCATATTGTATAGGCCATTAATGTTGGCTAATATTGATTATTATTAAATGCATTTGATGCAAATTTCTCATGATTGTGGTTGATTTGGTTATATGTGTTATGCTTGGATTGGTTTTGGTTGATATTGTGTAGGTTGGTACAAGTAAGGGTGGCAAAAAGGCTTGATAAATAGCCTTATTTTTGTCCATATGGTCAGAAACACGGGCGTGTGTCTAGGTTGTGTGTGACACACGGTCTGCCCCATGGGCGTGTAGTCCGGCTGTGTGTCCCCTTCACCTCAATTTTACAAGTTAGTATACATGGTAGTAAACACATGGGCAGAGACACGGTTGTGTGTCTCAACCGTGTGGAAGACATGACCTAACACACGTGCGTGTGCCTTAGCTGTGTGCCCTTAATTGGTTGATAACATCAGAAACAGAATGTCAAGGTTTTTGTACACAGGCTGAGACACGGGTTTGTCATGGCCATGTGAAGGACATAGGCCATAGACACGAGCGTGTGTTCGAATCAAAAAATAAATTCGCACGGGGTAAGGACACGAACGTGTCCCGATATGTTTAGGCCGTGTGAGTTACATAGGCTTTCAACATGGCCATGTTAAGAAGACACATGGGCGTGTCGCCCTTCCACATGGGCGTGTGCCCCTGTCAGCTTGAAAATTTACAAAGTTTTCTAGAGTGCATAGATTAGTCCTGAATCAATTCCAAAGTGTGTTCGGGGCGTCGTAAGCCTATTGTAGGGACATTAAGGTATTATGAAAAATTTTAGTTTAGAGTGAAATTTCATATCTAGGAAATATATGTTTGTATGTGTTTAAGTCCGGTAACATCTCGTATCCTGTTCAGGCGTCAAACTCGAGTAAGGGGTTACATTTAGTGGTATCAGAGTGATGGTTTAGTCGATTCTCGGACTAACTTAGCATGAGTACGAGTCTACCTATACATGCCATAAAAATATTGTGATAGTGTGATGACTCTTGACAAATTTAAATTGTGTTTTCATATAGTAAATGGATCCTGACGAAGCTATGGTGGATGATGTGGAAAGTAATGTGCCAGCTTCCACTGAAGGGACCGCGCCATTCGAAATTAAGCCTGTGACATTGAGTCAGGGCGGAGAGGCTAGAGCAGCCTACCTCCATATGATGGATGCTTGGTACTCAGAGTTCGTTCATGCAAATCCGAACACTTCACCTCCTCTACCTCCTCCAATTCCTCAGCCTGCTTATATGGCTCCCCAAGGAGTAGAAGTGGTTAGGAAGGAAAAACCTCCAGTAGATAGAATTTGTAAACACGGGACTGAGGAATTTCGAGCTAAAATTGATGATGACCCAGAGAGAGCAGAGTTCTGGTTGGAAAATACCATTAGGATATTCGATGAATTGTCTTGCAACCTTGAGGTGTGCATGAAGTGTATTGTGTTACTCTTACGAGACTCAACCTACCAATGGTGGAACACCCTTGTGTCGGTTGTACCAAGGGAAAGGATTACATGAGACTTTTTCTAAGAAGAATTTCGAAAGAAGTATATTAGTTAGAAGTTTATAAACCAGAAGAGGAAAGAATTTCTAGAATTGAAGCAAGGCCGAATGACGGTAACAAAGCATGAGCGTGAGTTCGTGAGACTCAGAAAATACACTAAGGAGTGCGTATCTACTAAAGCCATTATGTGCAAGAGGTTTGAGGATGGTTTGAACGAAGACATTCAATTATTGGTTGGTATGTTAGAGTTAAGAGAATTTGTAGTACTTGTTGAGAGAGCATGTAAGGCCGAGGAATTGACCAAAGAGAAGAGGAGAGCTGATATTGAGTCACATGACTCCAAGAAAAGACAAATGGGAAGATCATTTCAGACCTCATCTAAGAAATCGAGAGAGTTTCCTACTCGAACTAATGCGTCGATGGAATTCTCGAGCAGAAACAAGAATAAGCAGTATACGACGTCTAAAGCTTAGACCACTTCTATTGCAAGCGTTGGTGTGCTCGACCGAATAGACCGGAGTGTTTGCACTGTGGCAGACGACAAGTCGGTGAGTGCCGAGGTAATGATAGAGGCTGCTTCAAGTGTGGTTCACTAGACCACTTATTTAAAACTGTCTTGAGATAGAGGAGAAAGACAAAAAGGAAGATGTGTGAGCAAGTAATGCTCCTTCAAGGGGTAGACCACAGAAGAAACTTGAGAGTGGGGCTGGAAGCAGAGGTATGCTTAGAGATTCTACTGTGAGGTTCAAGGGCAGAGCGCCTGCAAGGACATACGCCATTTGCGCCCACGAAGATGCCGCATCTCCTGATGTGATTACGAGTACCTTTTCTATCTATGATATATCTATAGTTCTTTGATCGACCCGGGTTTTACCCACTCTTATATTTGCATAAAATTGGTACCTAGTACGAATATGCTAGTGGAGTCTACTAAATTTGTAGTAAAAGTGTCCAACCCGTTAGGCAAACATGTAATAGTTGACAAAGCGTGTAGAAACTATCCTTTAATGATTGAAGCAACTATTTTCTGGCTAACCTCATGCTACTGCCGTTTGATGAATTTGACCTAATTCTTGGCATGGATTGGCTGACTGTTCATAACGTGTTAGTAAACTATGGTAGTAAATTTATTGAATTGAGATGTGAAAATGGGGATATTATTCGGGTTGAATCAGGTGAATCGGACAGTTTACCAATACTAATTTCTTCTATGACTACTAAGAAATACATGAGAAAAGGGTATGAGTCCTATCTTGTATTTGTTTTGAATATCCAAGAGTCGGGAGTAAAGATTGAGTCAGTGCCAGTGATATGTGAGTACCGGGATGTGTTTTTGAAGGAATTGCCCGGATTACCTCCAACTAGGGAAGTTGAGTTTGGTATCGAGTTAGTCCCTGGTACGACACCTATCTCGATTGTTCCGTATAGGATGGCTCTGACAGAGTTAAAGGAGTTAAAAGTACAAATACAAGAATTAACAGACAAGGGTTTTGCGAGACCGAGCTATTCCCCGTGGGGTGCTCAGGTACTTTTTTGTGAAGAAGAAAGATAGGTCGATTAGATTATGTATAGACTACAGATAGCTTAACAAGGTGATGGTGAAGAACAAGTATCCCTTGCTGAGGATCGACGATCTATTTGATCAATTAAAGGGAGCCACTGTGTTTTCTAAGATAGACTTGAGATCCGGCTATTACCAACTAAGAGTTAAGGAGCAAGATGTACCGAAAATCACGTTTCGGATGAGATACGGGCACTATGAGTTCCTTGTCATGCCCTTGGCTTAACAAATGCTCCTGCCGGGTTTGTGGACTTGATGAATCTTATTTTTCGGCTGTACTTGGATAAGTTTATGGTTGTTTTTATCGACGATATATTAATTTATTCTTGTGATGAGAGTGAGCAAACAGAGCATTGAAGAACCGTTTTGAAGACATTACGAGATAAGCAGCTATATGCCAAGTTTAGTAAAAGTGAGTTTTAGCTCTGAGAGGTTGGATTCTTAGGACACATCGTGCCGGGTGATGGGATTAGAGTTGACCCGAGTAAGATTTCGGCTATTGTTGAGTGGAAATTGCCGAGGACTGTATCGAAGATTAGAAGCTTTCTAGGCTTAGCGGGTTACTATAGAAGATTTGTTAAAGGATTCTCCATGATTGCTACTCCGATGACGAGGTTACTATAGAAGGACGTCAAGTTCGAGTGGATGAAAAAATGCCAACAGAGTTTTAAGAAACTTAAGGAGTTGTTGACTGAAGCCTCAATTTTAGTGTAACCAGAATCGGGAAAATAATTCATAGTGTATAGCGATGCATCCTTGAATGGATTAGGATACGTGCTCATTCAAGAAGCCAAAGTGATAGCATATGCCTTGAGACAACTGAAGCCGCATGAGAAAAATTATACGACTCACGACTTAGAGTTAGCAGCCATAGTGTTCGAACTGAAGATTTGGATACACCACTTGTATGGTGAGAAATGTCGGGTATTTACTGACCATAAAAGCTTAAAATATTTGATGACTCAAAAGGACTTGAATCTACGGCAATGAAGGTGGCTGGAGTTTGATTAAATATTACAAGTTAGTAATTGACTATCACCTAGGAAAGGGAACATCGTCGCTGATGCATTAAGTAGGAAGTCATTGTTTGCCTTGAGATCTATGAATACTTAGTTGTCTGTAATTGAGTATGGTTCGATTCTAGCGGAGTTGAGAGCTAGACCTATGTTTCTCCAAGAAATTTGTGAGGATCAGAAGAGTGATAAAGATTTGCAGGCCAAGATGACTCAGTGTGAGACAGTTGACAGATCTAATTTGTGGATTAGTACCAACGGTTGTTTGATGTTCTGAGATAGGGTCTGTGTACCTAAAAATGATGAGCTTATTGGGAAAGTTCTTCACAAGGCACATAGTAGTAGTATGTCAATCCATCCGGGTAGTACTAAGATGTATAATGACTTGAAGAGATTGTATTGGTGGTCAGGCATGAAAAGAGACATCTCAGAGTTTGTGTCGAAATGTTTAATTTGTCAGCAAGTGAAAGCCGAGCATCAAGTACCTTCAGGTTTACTTCAGCCTGTGATGATTCCCAATTGGAAATGGGATCGAATTACCATGGATTTTGTGATAGGATTGCTGTTTTCATTGAGAAAGAAAGATGCGGTTTGGGTCATAGTCGACCGATTAACGAAGTCGGCTCATTTTATCCCGGTACGTATCGACTACTCGCTTGATAAACTAGCCTATTTGTATGTTTCTAAAATTATGAGACTTCACGGGGTGCCCTTGTCAATTATTTCGAATAGGGATCCGAGGTTTATTTCACAATTTTGGAAAAAGTTACTAGAATCTTTGGGGACAAAGTTGAATTTTAGCACGGCTTTCCATTCACAAACCGATGGCCAGTCGGAGAGAGTAATTTAGATTCTTGAGGACATGTTGCGGTGTTGTGTTCTTGAATTCCATGGTAGTTGGGAAAAGTATTTATCACTGCTAGAGTTTGCCTACAACAATAGCTATCAGTCGAGTTTGAAAATGGTGCCTTATGAGGCTTTACATGGGCGTAAGTGCCAAACGCCCTTGTTTTGGACTGAACTCAAAGAAGATCATATCCACGGGGTTGATTTATTTAAAGAGATTGAAGAGAAAGTTAAGGTAATTCGTGATTGTTTGAAGGCCCCTTCGGATAGACAGAAATCCTACGCAGATTTGAAACGAAAGGAAATTAAGTTTCAAGTCGGTGATAAGGTATTTTTAAAAGTATCACTGTGGAAGGAAGTCCTCAGATTTGGTAAGAAAGGAAAAATTAAGTCCACGTTTTATTGGACCCTATGAGGTGACAGAGAGAATTGAACCGGTAGCTTATCAACTAGCCTTGGCATTCGAGTTAGAGAAGATCTATGATGTATGTGCCGTTACCGTTCTAACCCTTCACACATTCTTTCGCCAATAGACGTTGAGCTTCTATCATACATGACTTATGGCGAAGAACCAGTTAAGATCTTAGCCCGAGAGGTCAAACAATTGAGAAATAAAAGTATAGCACTTGTGAAAGTACTGTGGCATTGACATGTGGTTGAAAAGGCCACATGGGAACCCGAGAAGACTATGAGAGATCAGTACCCTAACCTTTTTACCTATAAGATTTTCGGGGACGAAAATCCCTAAGGGGAGAATTGTAACAACCCGATTTTAGGCCTAGTCGGAAGCGTAGTTTTGGAATCACTAACTCAAGGTTGGAGAAATTATTTTTAATATTATTTTATGTGTTGTAGCATGATTATATTAGTGCATGAAAATTTTGGTGAAATAATTTTAGTGATTGCATGCTCAATTGCGAAAAAGGACTAACTCGCATAAAAGGAAAAATTTTTGTTTTTCTAACAAATGGTGTTAAATAGCTAAAGAATCATAATTAGGGGTCTTTAAAGGGAAAATATATCCATCTCAATAGGGTGGCCGACCATAGA
The DNA here is from genome assembly GCF_007990345.1 of Gossypium hirsutum. Taxonomy (NCBI): domain Eukaryota; kingdom Viridiplantae; phylum Streptophyta; class Magnoliopsida; order Malvales; family Malvaceae; genus Gossypium; species Gossypium hirsutum. The sequence continues at coordinate 70,860,253 of NC_053426.1, read as the reverse complement.
GACAAGAGCAGTCAAAAAGTCAAAAAAAATTTAGTAAGGTTGGTATTTGATGACATTAGCTAATTGAATAAAAAAATAAAAATCAAAAAGGGTCATCTTTCTTCTCCATCTTTTCCACCAAAAATTGAAGTGAAAAACCCCCATGGGAGCTTGAAAATTTTCAGCACAATAAACCCTTACATGTAAGTCATTTTGATGGTTATTTTTGTTAATTCTTGCACTTTTGGGACTCTTATAGCTTAAATTAGCTAATAAAGGGACTATTTTACAAAATGGTTGAACGTCTAGGCTTTTTCCATGAGAGTGTTCATGTTTTTTTCTAAATTTTTATGGAAAGAAAATGAATCATGGTTGTTAAACAAACAGCTTTTGTGAAGTAGTTTTCATGAAAACCCTAACTAAGGATCATTTTGCATAAGTTATAAATTATGGCGTAAATGTGTAAAATAATGGGAATTGTGGGCTGGTTCTAGTATAAAAAGAATTCTGCTAGGCTTGGTTAGTGAGAAAATTCAATAAAAATCGATTTACGAGCTTAGGGGTAAAACAATAATTTTGTAAAAGTCTAGGGGTAAAATGATCATTTTGTCAAAATATAAATTATGAAATGCATTGATTAATATGCTGATTAAATTAGTAAATTTTTATCATTATAGATCAAGAAATACAAAACCCGAACCTAGACTGGGAAAAGGCCAAGCAAGTAGAATAAATCTAACTAGTCACCCACTTTTTGTATACCGAGATAAGTTGTACATAAGCAAGGTAACTTTATCGTTATTATGTGTTGAATGATTTATTTTGCATAATATGGTTGAATATAATTATGAATAAGGCATGATAAAATTAATGCTGTAAATTCCCGGTTGAACCTAGGAATAGATTGGATATCCATGCCATGACATTTGGGTGATATGTGCGTCAATGTAAGACCATGTCTAGGACATGACATCGGCCACGATATGAGAGCTAATGTAAGACCATCTCTAGGACATGACATCGGACACGATATGAGAGCCAGTGTAAGACCATGTCTGGGATATGACATCGGCCACATCATGAGAGCCAGTGTAAGACCGTGTCTGGGACATGGCATCGGCAATGAGACGAGAGCTAGTGTAACACCATGTCTGGGACATGGCATCGGCCTCGACATGTGAGCCAGTGTAAGACCATGTTTGGAACATGGCATCGACAATTTACCCTCTTGTGTAAAGCTTGTCAGATATCTTTTAGTATTCCAAATGGTTTCATGAGTTATCTTAAAAGCTTATGACAATGATATGGAATGATATAATCAAGTTGTTAGTGGTACAGGTTCTTATTCGAAACTCATGAGATATGAGTCTAGTTATGTTGCCTCGACTGTAAGAATGACATGAGTAAGTTCTAGCAATGAAAATGATCTTAGGACGATATTGAAATCTTTGGTTTATACTTGTGATATATATAAGCGTGTAGTGATATTTACCCATGTTCACTCAAGAATGTTGTGTGGATTTATAATACGTATGGTTGATATAGTTACTTATTTATATGCAACTTACTAAGCTTCACGCTGACTTCCTCTCTTTTCCATTTTCTTATAGTACTACCAAGCTAGTATCGGGGATCAAGGGACGTCAGAGGCATCAATCACACTATAACCTGAAGCTTTGGTATAGCTAGTTTAACATTTGATTTTTACATGTATAGGGACTCGAATATTTTATTTAGTGTCTTGTTAGTTTAGCTACAAGGGTTGACTCATATGATGGATGTGATATTCATTTTGTATAGGTCATTAATGTTGGCTAATATTGATTATTATTAACTGCATTTGATGCAAATTTCTCATGGTTGTGGTTGATTTGGTTATATGTGTTATGCTTGGATTAGTTTTGGTTGATAATGTGTTGGTTGGTGCAAGTAAGGGTGGCAAAAAGGCTTGGTATATAGCCTTATTTTTGTCCACACGGGTAGACACACGAGCGTGTGTCTAGGCTGTGTGTGACACACGGTCTATCCCACGGGCATGTAGTCCGGTCATGTGTCCCCTTCACCTCAAATTTACAAGTCAGTATGCATTGTAGTAAACACACGGGCAGAGACACGACCGTATGGAGGACACGGCCTAACACATGGGCGTGTGCCTTGGCCGTGTGCCCTTAATTGGTTGATGATGTTAGAAACAAAATGTTAAAGTTTTTGTACACAGGCTAAGACAGGGGCATGTCATAGCCGTGTGAAGGACACGAGCCATGGTACCAGCGTGTGCCAGGCTGTGTGAAAACCCCTGTAGGTTCGAATCGAAAATTAAATTCGCACGGGCTAGGGACACGGGTGTGTCCCAATATGTTCAGGCCGTGTGAGTCACAGGGGCCTTTAACATGGCCATGTTAAGAAAACACACGGGCGTGTCACCCTTCCACACGGGCGTGTGCCCCTGTCAGCTTGAAATTCTACAAAGTTGTCTAGAGTGCACAGATTAGTCCCGAATCAATTCCAAAGTGTGTTCGGAGCCTCGTAAGCTTATAGTAGGGACATTAAGGTATTATGAAAAGTTTTAATTTGGAGCTAAATTTCATATCTAAGAAATGTATGTTTGTATGTGTTTAAGTCCGGTAACACCTCGTATCCGGTTCCAGTGTCGAACTCAGGTAATGAGTGTTACATTTATCCTATTTCCATACTAAACTTGCCACAATGACCCCATGTCAAATTAAATTCAAACATATCAAATTGGTCATTCAAAACATACCTTCATTTGACCATTTCAACACTAACCATTAAGGCATCACTTTGCTAATAGTTCATCAACCATAATACCACATCTACAAGCCAAACATAACAATATCTCATCAAACACAATTCACCTATATATGCCATTATAACATTGATCAAGATATCAAATCAACTGATATAATCGCTGGATAGTGAGATAGATCTCTGACGAACTTCCAATCTGATCGAGCTTCCAATAATTGTGAAGTAAAGGAAAATAACTATATAAGCAATATATGCTTAGTAAGCTCGTATAAATTTAAACATAACATTTCATTTCAATAATGATTTTATAGGTGAACAAAAACCTATAGTAATGCTACAAAGATTTATCAAACCATAAACATTAACTCACAAATGAGTAAGTCCATCAACACCACGTATATTTATCATTCCTAGCATAGTAGAATTTTATAGGACATATTACACAGCCATTAACCCTTTTCATATGACTTTGAAACCTTTCATTTACTTACTTTCCATTTACTTACTTTAGCTTAAATAATATTATCAACTCACAAATTAGTGTATTTATTCATGATCTAGATAAATTCATCCATAGCTCAACTAAATCTCTCACATATAAGTAAACCCTTTAACTCATCAATCCATTTACATTATCATATTATATCCCAATTATGAACTTACTGTTTCATTGCATTTCCTTACGCGTATCATTTTTATAATATAAGACGTAAGCATAAACATCAACCAATTACACAAACTTGACACAAGCCTATATATATCATCATCAGTATACAAGTTAGTGCATCAACTCATAAATCCCTTGAAATAACTTAAGGTAAGTCATATACATGAATAACATCATTTGAAATCATCAATTTCATGAACATAAATATACTTTCATTGAACATTACCTTTTCATTCCTTTTCTTACTTATCTCATTTGCACAGTACAAAGTATAAACATAAAATTAACCATATGTGTTCCTGTCATCCACAATCTCATCCGATGAATTGTAACATTCAATTCAAACTCAAATATATTACAAGTCCATCAAAATCACTAAACAAGTTACCTTACCGAGATTTACAATCCGATGAACGAATTATGAATACGAGTACACCGATAGTCCAACCATAACACGCAAGATGCTCATATGAGCCAATCCCTCCAAAACACACCCAAGTACTCACAAGAGTTAGTCCACCCGAAACATGCCAATACTCAAAAGAGTTAATCCAACTGAAACACACCAATGCTCAAAAGAGCTAATCCAACCGAAACACGCCAAACAAAGAGTATAACATAAAAGTTCACAACAAATGCTGAACCTCAGTTTACTCGGGAAACATATACATCACTCCCCAACAATATCCACTTCAAATCTCCCGCAACACACCAAATCTCGATTGTAATCTATCCTGCATTCAATTTGAACTAAACATCAACATTCAATCACATTTCCCAAATATTCTTTCATCAACAACAATTAAATATATCATTTGTATCATCTAAATATTCAACTATTCATATAAATGTTAAATTTCAAACCATACGAACTTACCTAGCTAAATCACAGAAATGTCAAAGTATAGGGACTTTTTTGATAATTTTCCATTCTCCTCAATTTTCTACTCGATCTTGGTCTAAATTAATAATTTCATTCAATTTATTAATTCAGATAGTAAAACAATTTATTTTATGTAATTTAGTCATTTTTGACATTTTTACAAAGTCGCCCCTCACATTTTACTTTTATTCAATTTAGTCACTATGCCTAAAACATGCAAATTAACCATTTTTACCCAATTTTAAGCTTAGATGAGTGTTCATAGCTTCCAATACAACCCAAATTTATAAAAATTCCACATCGAATCCTTGTATTTTTATTATTTCAATAACTTAGTCCCTAATTGAGAAATTCATTAAAAAATATTTAACAAAATACTTTTAAATTCTTAAATACTTTTAAATACTAACCAACACTTCAAATTCATCATTTAACATCTAAATTCACAAGATTCATCAATGAAAAAATTCAAAATTTTTAATAGTTTCAAAACGAAGGTACGAACTAGCTAGACCTAATTGCAATGATCTCAAAAATATAAAAATTATAATAAACAAAATCAAAATGGGCTTACATGCAAGAATTGAAAATGCCCGAACCTCCCAAGTTGAGTTCCCATGGTGTTTCAGCATGCCGAATTGAAAAGATGAAGAAGAAATGGCTTTTTGTTGTTTAAATTTTGTTTTAATATCTTTAAATTTACCATTTAACCATTAAAACATATAATATTTTTTAATTTTAATACATAGTGCCATCCAATGTCTACTAAGGAATATTTACTACATTGGTCCTTTATAATTTAATAATCAAGCCATTAAATCACTAAAATGCTATATTTACTACATTTTGCACCTTTTATAATTTAATATTTTTTTCTTTAATTAACTATCCAAACGTTAAAATTTCTTAATAAAAAATTTTAATACAACCTTAATAATATTCCGTAAATATTTATTAAAATATTTACGACTCAGTTTATAGAAATGAAGTCCCGATACCTCATTTTCTAAATCACTTGACTTTAGGGTCATACTACTTGAACCTAATTATTCGTTCAAATAGCATATTGTCAATTAAAAATTTATTTTAATACCATATTTGACTCGTAAATATTAAATAATAATATTTACAAACTTATTCGTCGGATTTATGGCCCCAAAACCACTATTTTCGACAACACTGAAAAATGGACTGTTACAATTATAATTAATCATGAATTAGCTAAAAATAATCAAATATGAAACATTAAATAAAAGAAATTTCCTGTAAAAACTTTGAATCTTGCCATCTAAGATCTAGGAAATAATGGAAAATAAATTTGATCGTCGATAAAAAGTTTTATCACTTTGAGTAAGATCGTGCTGATAACGTGTTATAAAATAAAAAGAGATAGGAAGAGTAAAGAACAAAGAAAATATAGGAAGTAATAGAGAATATATTTTATTGATCAATGGGATGATTACAATTCTTCTTCAAAATTTCTATTTATAGGCATAAGAAGTATAAATGAAGTAGAGATTTAATTCTAATGACTATTAGAATTTAAAGTACATCAAAATTAATCTTGATCTTAATGGACATCTATTTAATAAGATATTCATAGTAAAATCAAAATTTTGTTAGAATAATATTTTTTTTTAAAAATTAATGTAATCATTTTAATAAAAATAACTATGTTAACTATTTGAACTAACCAATATTATTGTAAAAATAAAGAATCAAATTATATTAAATTAAAATAAAAATATTAAACCTCAAATTTCAACATAAATTTTACTGTAAAAGAAGTTAGATCTGAGGTATGTCATGAGAAAAGACTTAACCTTTTCTATATAGGTATATAATTAAAGTATAAATGTTAAATTACAAAAATTTGAGAATAATATAACAACTAAAATTAAAAAAGTTATCATTATGTATAATTTCAAGAAAAAAAAAGGAGTCACACTTGTAGATAAAATTATGGTTGTCTTTCTACTCTATTTAAATTTAATATTTAGTATTTTTAATATTATATAATTTGGTTTCTATATATAATTTCAAAATAGTTGATATCTTTAATTATTATAATCAAAATATTAAAGTCAAATTCTTTCTTAAAAATACTCATTCTAACTTCATGTTAATATATATATATATATATAGATAGATAGATAGATAGGTAGATAGATTAGGTTAGAAATGTGTTTTTAAGAGAAATTTACTTAATCATTTTAATTGGAATAATTAAGAATGTTAAGTATTTGGACTACCTAATGCCATAATGAAGTAGAGGAAAAATTATTTCAAATTAAAATATAAAGATTAAATTTTAAATATAAGCATAGTAGAAAGTTTGAAACTATAATTTTACCATTATTTTATAATAATTAAAAAATAAAATAAAAAGAATCATGTCATTAGTTACTCCAAATAATTAGGACCATTAATAATTTTGATAATTGATGTGATCTAAGAAAAAAACATGCTCACTTTTAAAAAAAATTCACTTCTTTTAACTTATTATGCCAAAATAAAAATTTTGATAGAATAATATTTTTTAAGAAAATTTAATCAGAATAATTAAAAATATTAAATATTTTGATTAATTAATATTATTGTAAAAATAAAGAATCAAATAAAATTAAAATATAAATATTAAATCTCAATTATCAACATAATAAAACAATCAAAATTAAAATTTTACCATCATATTATAATGGCCAAAAAAAGTTAGTTTTGAGGTTTGTCATGAGAAAGGACTTAACCTTTTTTTATAAATTAAATTATAAATATTAAATTATAAATTGAGAATAATATAAGGACTAAAATTAACAATTTACCGACATTATAATTTCAGAAAAAAGAAAAGGAAAGAAAGAGTGACCGTGTCCATGGATAAGCCTTTCGACCTTCTATTAATCTATAGTTATTATATAGATATAATTGGAAAATATTTTTTAACTTTTTTAAAAATAGTAATTTAATAATTTATATGTAAAAATTAATAAATTGATTAACAAATTGAAAAAAAAAATAATTGTTGAAGCTTATGTAAAGTAGAAAGATTAAATTAAAGTTTATCAAGACAAATCAGGCAGCATAAAATATAAAATATAAAGATGAGATTGTAACACTTTAAAGTAGGCGAGCTCCTAATTAAACATATAAATTATAGTTTACCGAGATCAATATAGATGTGCGCCACATGCCGGTGACCATGGTATAAAATCTTACACCTGCATGTACAGCTAGCACACTGTCTGTAAGATTCTCTGCATCATCATTCAAAGAACAATCTTACAAAAAAAAAATTAATTACAGTTCTCAATGATGTCCATCAATGGTGATGTTTGCTAAGAAACAAACAACCCATTGACCAGCACCAACTGGATTTTGCTAATCTTTTGACTTTTTTGTTCTCACTGCTCATTCATGGAAACAACAACCCTTAATTAATTGCCATTACCCTCATAAAAATACAGCCTGCCATTTTGATTTGTTACCCATTGAACCTTTTTTCCGAGTAGTTTAAACTGGGGGAAAAAATGGCAAAGAGCTTCATCTTCCTGATCATGGCTTTTCTTCTACTATTTACTGCACAATGCAGATATCTGTCTACCAGTATTAAGCAACAGGTTGATATCCCAAAGATACCATTTTTTTCACCGGTAAGTTTCTGTCAAGGGAAATAACATTGGGTTTTTTTTTTCTTTTTTTGACAAGGTTTTTGTATGTTAACAAAAATGGCATTGGCAGGAATGGAGTTCCATTGATGAGGAGTGCAAAGGTTTGGATGAAGATGCATGTCTGGTTAAGAGGTCCTTGGCTGCTCATACGGATTATATTTACACCCAACAAAACATTGTACCTTGATCCTTTTTGTGTGTTGTTTTTCTTTGAATAATGAGCAAACTCCTTACTTACTCCTTCCAAGTTGTTCTTAGGACCCCATTGAGTGGTCAACTTGTCGTTCATATTCTAATTACATGCCTTGTTTCACATTGTGAGATCCACAACTTAACTATAGGTTTAACTGCTGTCATTACCCCTCCTCCCATTCAGTTTTTCAGCAAAGTTATTAATTATTTCAACTTGTTTACTAGATTATTTTGACCTACCAATATCATTCTCAGCCACCAGAATCAGTCATTTGAGTTGATGCTTTTAAGTGCCTTCATATTTCCATTAAAGTTGTTTTACTTTGACACATATTCTCACATGACTCTGCATTTTAAGGAACAGATGAGATTTTCCTCTAGATATACATACATGTGAAAGTACCTGTGCTTGTCTGTTGTGTGAAAGAGAAAAGCATAACATTTTTGAAGTAAAAATGAATCGAATTCTATAAATATATTAATGATCATCTCACTAAATACCATATGCTATTAAAAATTATAGTTTGGATACCTTATTCTGATATGCTGCTTAATCTTTTAATTTAATCATTACGACCCATTGATCCCTTAAAAATGATATTCTGATTCTTTTAAGCCCCAAAGATACATATTGTTCGATACTTTCTGAAATATAAACTTCAGAGTATCATAAAAAGCTAAGTTTTTGAATATTATACAGGAATCAAGTTATTCATAGTCTCAACATGTACCTAAGAAATGTCAATTTGTTAACTGCTACAGATTTTTCAGTCAACAGACAGCTCAGGGACTAAAACTATATCATTAAAGAATAGCTGCCTAAGCAAAAATTTCATCACTTGTTTGTCTCTGTAATGAAGAGCCTGCAGGTTGTATCCACTCATGCAGAAACTGGTTTCGGCCGCCAACGAGTATTGTATTCATAACATAGGTGCAAGCATGGATTGCAGAATCATACATGTCGTAGGCAGGAGAAAGCAAGAGATATGGATAGGGGTTGGATGAAGCAGCACCTGAAGCACAGGCTGCACTTGATGTCGCTTCTTTTTGGTGAAAACAATGTAATCTGGGTCGAACCTAAGCTAGGCAAGGAAAATTGATGCCCTCACTAAAAGCTGAAAATAGTACTTTGAGCTATGTTAGTGGATAGCCTTTTCATATGTTTTTGCCCGGTATGTTAGTTATTTAAATGATGAGCCACTAGTAGCTCATCTCCACCACAACTTGTCCTTTTGCCTCCTGATATTGTTGAGCAACACTGGGGATTGGACCGGCTATGGGGTCGCCCACCACTCAAAATGCAACTTGTGTTTCGTAAGAATCGTATACCGCTTAAGAAAAATGGGAAAAAAATATGTATTGTCACTTCTCTTTATGGTAGTGAAATCGGTAAATTTTCTCTTAGTGCTGTTTACTATTCTCTTTTAACTCCATATTTGGGGGTGAAATTGTGTAACCAAAGTTGGTGGGGTTCATAAAAATGATTAATAGATAAAAGTCATGATTAAGTGTTTGATTTGCTGCTGATGGACCGCCGCAGGTATCATTTTTCACATATTTAGTTTTGGAAAATAGCAAACCATTAAGAAGTGCTGCAAACAGTTGCTTCAAACTATTAACGTTTGTTGACCAATAACTTGAGTTAGGATAAAATGATCAAAAGATGTTATTGCATGGTTTGATTCTAATCTCTCATACGGCTCAAACTAAGGCAAAAGCTTGATTAACAACCGTACCAAACTGAGGAACATATAATAGTTTGTATATGGCAAACATAACTCTCATCTCAATGAAGAAAGTCTACAGAGTTGGCAATAGATTGATTTGTGGACTCAGCTCGCAGGTGAGCAGTGTTGCAGGGAACCTCTTCCAGCTCTTTCAAATAAGGGCTGCCAATCTTCAAGTCTGTCAGCATTTGGCGAAGATCAGAGGCTTCTTCCTTGAGCTTTGCATTCTCTTGAAGAACCAAGTCATGGCACTCTGATACATGATTTAACTTATCGATCAGACTATGGTTCTCGTTGCGAAGCCTGGTTACTTGGGACCAGAGTTCATCAAGGTGCTTCTGTTTCCGCATCCTTGACCTACGAGCAGATTCTCTATTAGATATCATTCTTCGCTGTTTCCTTTCGTCGATGATGTTGACCTGGTGTTCCTCAGCTTCATCTGAAGTTGAATAATTGCTCATACTTGAGGATTGTGCAGTGAATTCATGGGCAGGCTGTAGGATGTTGAAATTGGGTAGGCTGTTTAAGAATCTATTGAAATGAAAAGCTGGTATAGTATTTTGCATCATGCCAAGGTTGGCTGGATTCAGGATTGGGTTTTCAGGTGCTAGGTAGTGAAGTCCTGCAAGCTCACCAGGAGCCATGGTTTATGCTCTGATGTCGATGCCTGAAGAAGCTAAAGGGTTGTAATAATGTGTTGCTGTTAGTGTTGAACCTTTGAAGGTAGGGGAAAACGGAACGAACCACGACATTTTATAGGAGGAAAAAGGTTTGAGGTGGGCCAGTTTCAGCAACAAGTGTAACAGTATAAGGGCTTACCACAGCAGACTTTAAACATTTATCATTAATGTATACGCCACAGCAGTAGTAGACGCACCATTTTCTGTTTGCGTATGCATGTATGCATGTATGCATGTATGAGATTAGGCATGTGAACATGCCATAAGATAATCATCTGGCATCTGATATAATGCTTAGAAGAGAAAAGAAAAGAAAAGAAAAGAACTTTCTGATGGGAGTAATAATTTGAATGTGGAATGTTTTAAAGAAGAAAAAAGAAGACAATTGGTTTAATCTCGGGAGAATTTTTTCATACTTCAAAGCTCTAGCAGACACTAAGGCCTTGTGCCTGATGACGCAACAATGTCCTGTTTAAAAGGTAAACCATTAAATTAAGCATAGTTTCTATGACATTTTATTATAAAAGAGATGACTCATTAAGCACTTCAATTTAAGATTTGAGGGTTTTCTCACAGCTTTACCATGAGGTAACTAAATACTTTGCTCTTGAAAGTTGTCCAAAGTACAAGCCAAAGTGACGAACAGTCCAAAGTGCAAGCTAAAGTGACGAACAGTTCAAATGCAAGCTAAAAAGGCAAACTGTCAGTTGGCAAACTATCTAACAAACACTTATTGACGGACTATCTGGTGGATTGTCCGAATGCCAATAAGACTCGTAGATACACAAGACGTGGGCTGTCTTGCTAATTAGCGTGCTCTAAGCTATTGAAGAGAAGACTATCTCGAAGCTTTTGATACAAGCTAACAATTTGCCAACTTGTTAGGAAAAGTTGTCAGATTATTTTATTTATCTTTATTTTGATAAGTTAATGTAAACGGTGCTGAAAAGACAAAAATCAACCAACGAGTGAATTCATGTATTTAGACTTGCCAACTTGTCAACTTGCAATTGGTAAAATTTTCTTATTTAAAGTTGTACTTTGTAAGCAAAAAGTGTAGACCAACAATGATATAGCAAGCCAGATTTGATTGTCAAATTTATTCCTTGTTTTCTTTTTTTTCTTCTATAAAAAAAACCCCAACAATTAGTATCTAGAGTCAGTAATCTTTGAGGGCCCTTGTTTTTTAAAAGAAAAAACATATGTTTCCTTATTGTTTTTTTGTAAAAATGTCTTCAGCCAGCTTTACACCTCTTTCACCACCAATTCTGTTTCCTAAAAGAAAAAACATATGTTTCCTTGTTGTTTTTTTGTAAAAATGTCTTCAACCAACTTTACACCTCCTCCACCACTAGTTTTTAACAGTGAAAATTACCATATTTGGGTAGTCAAAATGAATACATACCTACAAGCTTATGACTTATGGGAGGTTGTGAATGTGGATGTAGAACCATCACTGTTGAGAGCTAATCCAACAATAGCACAAATCAGGCAACATAATGATGAGCGTGCTAAGAAATTCAAGCCGATGTCATGTCTTTAGAATGATGTTTTTTATGTAATTTTCACTAGAACTATGACTTTTGAGACTCCAAAACAAGCTTGGGATAAGCTAAAGAACGGGTTTCAAGGTATAGACAAGACAATACAACAAAAAATAATCAACTTGAGAAGGGATCTTGAGAACTTGAAGATGAAAGAGTCCGAAACAGTCAAACAATATTCTAATAGAATTATGACCGATGTAAACAACATATGATTGCTTAGAGATCAGTTTTCTGATAGTAGAGTAGTCAAGAAGGTGATCACTACACTTTTTAAGAGGTATGAGTAAAAAATATCCTCTCTTGAAGACTCGAGAGACCTGTCCGCAGTCTCTCTATCAAAGTTGATAGATGCCTTGTATGCTTTAGAAAAAGGGAGAGTTGCAAGGCAGAATGAGCATGTTGAAGGATTTTTTCAAGAAAAAACATAAGGAAGGCTCAAGCTCATCAAATAACAGAGGAAAGAAAAATTGGTCAGACAAGATAGAGAAGAGTTAGAGAGATGGTAGCAAGGAGAAAAATCTACATGCTCTTAATACAGAAAGACTACTCATTTGGAGAGGTATTGCTCGTTCAGACCAAACATTTAGTGCCAAATTTGTAAACAATTTGGCCATATAGAGAAGGTATGCAAGGATAAAGGGAAACAATAGTAGCATTAGTAGAACTATTGTAACACCCCTAACCCACATCCGTTGCCAGAATAGGGTTTCGGAGCATTACCGAAGCTTATTGATCAAACAGACATAAATTTAAATATTGATAACATATAATATTCAGATAAAAAAATTAAAATCATACATAATGTCCCCTATTTGAGCCATCAAGCCTCAAAATACGTGTTAGAAACAAATCGAGACTAATTCGAAAACTCAGAGAATTTTTCAAAAAATAATAAAATTTTCAAAGTTGCAGGGTTCACATGGCCATCTGGTCAGGCCGTGTGACTCACACGATCAGGAGACATGCCTGTGTCTCAGGCCATGTGGGTATTCGAGATAAAGACACAATACTGTGTCCCAGCCCGTGTCTGTACCCGTGTAACTCCCTGGCTTGGGTCACACGGCGAAGCCACACGCCCGTGTGCTAGACCGTGTGCCCTTTCAAAATGGCCTTACACGCTCGTGTGTCTGGCCGTGTGGACTCAAAATGTACCTTAATCAACAAGTTTACCATCCCCTACAAGCTTGGACGATAAGCAACTAAAAAATCATTCATTTAACTAATTCAAAACACGATCAAACACATCAAAAACAAGTCAGAACAATCATCCTAGGTACCTAACCAATGTACCCTCATTGGTACCACAACTATATCATCAAAACATATCAATAAAACATCAATCAAATCCAATTTGTAAACATGTCAAATTCAATCTATTTTTCCTAATTCATGTTCATTCAAACATTAACTTAAACATGCCATAATATGACCTCAAACATAAATATATATTTATATGTATATAACCAACCAATATTAACTTATAATCTTATTACAATTAATTCACAAAATAACTATTAATAAGACACCCTAGGTACATGTCGACACAAAAGGATAAACATCACCACGTTTGAGTTCAGGACCGTTGTTGGATACTGAATCGGCGATCAAAATTAAGTATCTAACCTATGCACAGAAAACAAAACCGTACGCTAAGTAAAAACTCAGTGATATTTCTATATAAGAAATTACAAATATACGATTGAAATATAAACACATATTAATCTTTATTTATTAAAACAACCATATCATATTTCGTTTCTTTCACAAATATCTCAATTCACATACTTGCTATATAAATAGCTTTTCACAATTTATTTCACATTTCTTTATACAATTGCATTATCCTTTCCATATTCATTTTATGAGTATATAACTCATATATTCCATATATTTGCAACATATTTCACATTCTATTTTCAATTCACTATTTCACTTCCATTTCTCATACCATGCCATTTCAATATCAATTATAGAACTTTATTATTCATTTACCCCTATTAACACGACTCAGACTCGGACAGATACACGGATCCAACCAAACACACCAATTTGGCATCCAGTGCCTCATCGGATAATTTGAAGTAATAAATTGACACCCAGTGTCTCATCGGCTAAACCGAAGTAAATTGGCACCCAATGTCTCATCGAATTAATCTAAAGTAGTAAATTGACACCCAGTGTCTCATCGACTCAAATTCGAAGAAATCCCTGAACTCTTCCAATCCTATGGCATGTCATCTATATCCGACTCAACCCGTTATAATTAATAAGGTTTAATTTCACTTTTCAAATACAACTAATATTCATTTTAATTCAAATAATTAATATTTTTAATATATATATACCAATTCAATCAATATAAATTTAATAAATTCATCACATACTAAATCAATCCATTTCAATTGCAAAACACAATAAATCTCACCTCAACACTTACGACATACATTAAATTGAATTATAACAATTAAAAACTAAATTAGGATTATAGAAATACAAACCAGAAATTTCGAGCTATTCCTCGTCGACTTTATCTTTCCCCTTTTTAATCGAGGATTCCAATACGACGTTAGCTACGAAATTAAAACAATTAAAAAAAATCATCAATACAACACAATTCAATCTCATAATTAATATTTCAATTTTTATTCCATATTTGTCTAACTTTCAATTTAGTCCCTAAACTGAGACAAATTTTTTTCTTCACATTTAATTCTATATTTTCATTCAAATTCTACTTTAAACTAAATTTAACTCCCTAATATCACTTAAATCCCTAAATTTCAAAATTTTCACAATTTAGTCCCTATTACTCAAAATTTACAATTTATTCTACAATTCCATCCTTTTTCATTTCTAACTTAAAAAACTATCAATTTAATCATTAATACTAAAATTATTCAACATAGACAACATTTAAAAACTCAATAATTTCTAAAATTTTGACATGGATCGGGTAGTACTTAACACTGGGATTCCAAAAACATAAAAATTATAAGAAAAACGACTAAATTGACTAACCAGTTGAGCTTGAAACTTTGAAACCCTTAGCTTCGATCTTTCTCCTTTTCTTTCTTTGTCCCCTCTGTTTCGTTTGTTGTTTGTTGTTTGTTGTTTGTTCTTTTTCTTTTCTTTATTTATTTGTTTTATTATAATATAATATAATATGTTTTTTAACTTAAAATTTTATAATATTTTCATCATTATGCCGCCTCATTTAAAGACAATAGCATAATTGCTTCTTTGGTCCCTTTAATTTTTCTTTAATCTATAATTTAACTTTTACCATATATACAATTTAGTCTTTTTACCTAGTTACTCTTTATTCATACAACTTCACCTAATCAAAACCTAATTAACAACACAACTAACTTCGTAAATATTTATTAGAAATATTTACGACTCTGATTTACAAAAACGGAGTCTTGGAAATATATTTTCTGACACCTGTGACTATCGGGTCATTACAACTATATTCAAGCTTAGGTTGCTGATGAAAGACAACCTCAAGAGAAGCATCAGTTTACTGCCTTTTGTTCTACATCAAGAAGTAGAATCATGAAGGGTTGGTTGATAGATAGTAGATGCACCAACCATATGACCTAAGATGAAAGCATATTCAAAAGTATTGACAAAGTTACATTTCAAAAGTCAGAATCGGAAATGGCCAGCTTATTGAGAGTAAAGGCAAATGTGATATGTTGACCAATACACCATCATGTACAAAAGTAATTTTAGTGTTCTTTTAGTGCCTGAAATAGATCATAATCTTCTTAGCATAGGTCAATTGCTTGAGAAAAAAATATAGTGTTGTGTTTAAAGATAGCTTGTAACATCTCAACCCCCAACTATCAAAATGAGGCGTCGCACAGAGAACATGCTTAAACTTGAATTATTATTTTTATTGAGGTTTCAACATATACTTTTGACTAGGGCGCTAACCCAAAATTTTAAATAATAAAATAATCAAATCGGTGATACGCCATGTAATATGAAACATAATTGAAAATGAATTTTTGCCAGAAGCCTTATAAATTTTAACAAATTTACTCAAAACACAAAACTGATTTTTTCATATATAAAAGTTTCTATTTCATCACTAGTACTCAAATATCATTCAAAATAGTTTGGCGTATATGTCTAAAGATGGTCTCATAAACTTTTACTTGTTCAAACTTAACATATATCTTTGGAATAAGTGATAGTTCTCATAAAACAGAGATAGAGTGAAAGATGTAAATTATTACAAAAGTTTGTTCCAAAACAAAGCTACACGTCACCCACCCAAAATGAAAGAATATGCATGTTACAAAACAAATATATGCGAAGCTCACAACAGAGGTTGCTATCTTCTGGCTACGTCCCTTCCACGAGCTCTCAACCTCGTGGTAATACCTAGAAAAAGAAAATAAAAGAGGTTAGTTCAAAAGAACTTAATGAGCTCCAGAACTAAACATGCTCAACCTTCTAATCAAAACCCAACAACCAGGATAGCTCAACATATATATTTTTAAAAAATAATAAGTTAACACGTTTCTCGAAGAAACATTTGGGCGTAGACACTCTTACATACAATAATGGCGGATACCTATCCCTGACCGACTCTAATTTTTTGAATACAGTTCATAATTACTTTCCCGAAGAATAGTTTCATTGACATCAACAGAACAAATATTTTACCTGAATAGAACACAAAAGCTACCATCTCATACTCTATCCTCTGAGACATACTAGTTGACTGGTATCTGTACGTCTACTGAGTATAACTAACAGGTACGTTTATCCAAAATAAATTAAGTAAGATTAAGACTTAATATTCCTCATGAAACGCAACTACGTAATCACCATTTCTATTTGGCAGTCTCTTCTCACTTCAAATGTACGTAACATGCATTATATAAAACAAATCCACTGTTCACAATTTCTTACTCTTTCCCATGCCATTCTTTGTGCTAACCTTGAATCTCATATTTAAACATCATAACAGATGCCTTAGTCTACGTTATTTCTTACATATGTGTATTTTCCTACAATATTAGGGCTCTTTTCCATGGTTAACAACTAACATGCCTGTAACAACTTGCTTATTAGTGGCGTCGAAAATAATGGTTTCGGGGACACAAATCTGATTTTTTATTTTTACTAGCCGAATGTATTTTAGGAGAAAACTTGAAGCTTCGATTTGAATTCCTTCTTACATGTATGTGATTTTAGTTTTCGTTTTTAGTGCTTTTATGTTTTTGAGTTCGTATAAGCTTAACCTAGCTAATCTGGGGGTCAAATTGTAAAACTCTTAAATGTTATAAACTATGCCATGGGTGAATTTGATATGTTTTTAAAGTTTTTGGTAGATTGTTAAGTTTGGTCGTTAAATAGACATATTTTGTTAAGTAATTTTGATGATTTTAAGGTTTAGGGACTATTTATGTAAATGGTAAAATTCAAGGAAAATATTGTAAATTGATGATAAATATGAGCTTTTGTATAATTAGATAAAAATTGGCTAGCATGATTTATGGTTAAAAATGGTGAAATTGCAAGTTTCGAGTTTAGGGACTAAACTGCATAAAAGGTAAAATTTGAAGGCAATTTCATAAATTTTCATTATTAAGGGTTATAAGTTAAATTGATTATTTTAAATGTTTGAATGAGGTTAATTGAATAAAAATATTTATCTAGATCAAGAAACAACTCGAACGGACACAAATCGCGAAAAAGACACAATACTGTAATAGTGGTTTGATCATGTTAGAAGTTATTATGAATTCAGGTAAGTTCGTATATTGAATCATTCATTAATGGTAAAATTATTAATTGCTATTGAATAATTAAGGTAAGTCAATTGATTATTATGAATTACATGGTTAATTGAATTTAATGATTAAAGTGAGTTAGTGATAAATTTAAGAACATGTAAATTTCATGAAATGGTTATATGAGATATTATATTGAAAAGAGAATTAAATTTAAGTATGGAAAATGTGAATTTCATGGAAAAATATTTGAATGCTAATGTGAAAATGAAGGTCACAAATAAAGATATGGAAAGAGACCAGTTAGAACCTTGTGAACACTTAGGATACAAATGACATGCTATTAGGGATTATATGTTTCGGGTGTTGGTCCTGGATGTCCTACTGATGGCTAAGGTATTGCATTTTTTATGAATTCTCCACAGCTCGTGTTAGCAGCACTGTATAGCTAACATTTTGACCCACAACTCGTGTGAGAAAGCCTATTTCATAGCTCGTGTGAGCATTATTAAAAAGGTTATGGTTATAAGGGAAGGTTTTCCCGAGTATCCGAATGTTATTCTATACGATTCAACGAGTAAGTAAAGGTCAATTAAAAGGCATGTAGAAAAACTTAATGTTACTAGTGTTCATATGAAATGGAAAGATGGATAGAGAATTTATCATGTGATGGATTAAATATGCATGGATTTAATTTCTTAATTTATGTTATGTTTCATAGATGCTATGTTACTCATTATCGACTAACTATGTGGATTCAAATGAAAAGAATGTGTAATGGACATATATGTGTGTGATGGATGATATATAAAGCCTAAGTGCTTACTACATATGCCATGATTTACTTAAAAATTACATGTAATGTTATACGTACTAACCTTATGAGGTGGTGTTTATAGGAAAGGAAGTTTGGCATATGACATGATGAAAGTATGTCGGTTGTTTAATTTAATATGTTCGGTAAGTTTAAGTTTCCTTTATACGAGCTTACTAAGCACCAGTTGCTTATATAGTTGTTTTCCTTGTTTTGTAGATCATCGAAAGGCTCAATCGGTTTGAATCTTTGTCGGAGCATAATCATACTATCCATTGACTATTTTGGTAGCTTTTGAATAAGTTGGGCTAACGGTTATAAATGGCATGTATAGGGTTGTATGTTAGTTTGTTATGTTTCAAGCCTAAGCCTAACATACTTGCGTATATACATATGTTTTGAAATAAATGGTATATGCTTGTGTTAATAGGTGAGTTTTGTCTCTTATGTGTGTCTTGTGAAAGAATGTGACTAAGTGGTATAATTGAGAATGAAGTAATTAAATGGTAAGTGTGTGATGTGTGTTTGGCATGTATAAGGCTCATATGTAAAAGGTGTAATGCATATGTTATTGGTCCACTTGGTTTGGTCATATATTTGGAGATTATGTTTTGTGGTGGACTTGTAAAGCTTTGTAAATAAGTGTTTTTCGTCACTTTAAATGACATGTAAATGTATGTTTTAGACATGTTTATATGTGAGGTTGAAATGTCTATGGTTATAGTGAAGTAAGCTTAGGCTATGGAGTGATAGTAAATTGTTTTAAGTTGAGGTGCCTTTGAATGGTATATTGGTTAGAACCTATAGCTTGATTGTTTTGGCATGTTTTAGGCTTGTTTAAATGTGTTTTTAAAGTATGTGAATGATTGATTTTGATTTTGTAACACCCCTAACCCGTCTCTGTCACTAGTAAGGGTTACGGAGCATTACTGTACTATCGAAAACATTTAACATCGTAATATTTAAATAAATTAATCATATCATAGTTAATTTAATTACATTCATTCTATCCCTAAATCGAGCCCTTGAGGCCCTAAAAATAACATAGAAGCAATTCAAGACCAATTTGAAACAAAACAGAAAGTTTAGGGGGAAAAAAATGCAAAACAGGGGTCACACAGCCGTGTGGCTAGGCTGTGTGGAATCACCTCAGGCTATGAACTTTTGAACAAGGGACACACAGCCATGTCCCAGCCGGTGTCCTCACCTGTATAACTCTCTGAGATGCCCCACACGCCCGTGTACTAGGCCATGTGTTAGGTCGTGTAACTCACTGACTTGGAACCCTAAGGAATCACAAGTGAGAGACGGCCGTGTCGCCAGGCCGTGTGACAGCTCATGTCTCAGGCCGTGTGAACCCAAAATTCACCTAAGATCAAACCATTTCATAACCAAACCATGCATAAACATCCAATCTATTTGTGCACACTTTTCAAGGGACTTAAACATTATCCAAATACACTTAAACATACCATTCAAATCATCTTAACTTGCCTAACCAATAGACTATTCATGGGCACCACAAACATACCAAAACATCAACTATCAAAACATGCCACTTTGTTCAAACATAACAACCTAATTCAAACACCTATCAAAACACATCACATTTACCATTTTCAAGCCACCACTAGCATACAAAAATACCATACCTTTCAATTACGCTAAAGTAGTCAAAAAGACCTTACTTAACAAGCATTATAAATTCTTCAACTAAACTTAAACTTCAAAGACATAAACTTACTAAGTCAACCATTTAATAAATCCATGAGCTATCAATACTAAAGGCTTATACATGATAATATTGCCATTTCCATACATGATAACCTAGCTCAAATATGAACTAAAACATGTCACAAGCAACCATTTTTAAGCCATCATCAACATGCTAAGATAACCTTATAAACAAGCACTTTAAAGTGACCAAAATCACATATCTTGGTAAGGCATCAAAGTGCACCAAACCAACATAGCTTTCTAAAGCTTATACATGACAAAACACCATTAACACATGCATCATAATACCATTTCAAATCATCTTATACATGTCGTTATAAACCTTAGCCAAATTACTTAAAAACTACCGAATTGTCTATTGGATAGTGTGATAGGTCTCCGACAAGCTTCCAAACCTATCGAGCTTCTGATAATCTGAAAACAAAGGAAAAAAACTACATAAGTAACAAGTGCTTAGGAAGCTCGTATAAAACTTAAACATAACTTACCATTTCATTTATACAATTAAGTATAATAAGTATAAGTCATTACCAATGCCATAGCTTAGTAAAAGCCTATCCAACATCATCAACTCACATGTTAGTAGGTTCATCAACAACACATATAACCTCATTTACATCATAAGTAAATTTCACAAGATTCATTACATACGCATCAACCCTTTCATAAAGCCATGGACCTTTCCATTAAATCACTTACCATTCCATTCCTTTTCTTACCCGTTGAACCATATAGAATTACTTCGGATATTTGGGAAAGTTTACAGGAAGTGTGCCTTTACAAATAATCGTAACCTTTCCTGTACATCAATACTCACACGAGCTGTGAAATGGCCTGCTCACCCGAGCTGTGGGTCAGAATGTAAGCTACACGATGCTGCTCACAAGAGCTGTGGAGAATCTGCAACAAATGCAGGACCTCAACCATCGATAGGACATTCAAGACCAGCACCCGAAACATGAAATCCCTAATGGCATGTCATTTGTATCCAAAGAATTCTTAAGGTTCAATCGAAACTTGTTATACGTCAAATCATCATATCATTGATACATTTATAATCTAATTCATTTATATTACAAAAACATAATAAATAGTTAATTTAACTAACATTAAAACAATCATAATTCATACGAACTTACCAGACTAAATTGCAACAACAATTAAGTACAGAGGCTATTTGGAAATTTTCTCTTCTCCTAAAATAATAATTTCATTCAATTCACTAATTCTAACAGAAAAATAAATTCATTTTATGCTATTAAGTCCTTTTTGACATTTTTACAAAATTGCCCCAAATATTTTACTTTTATACAATTTAGTCCCTAAGCCCAAAATATGCAAATTGACATTTTTATTCAATTTCAAGTTTAGCCGAATTTTTTGGAACCCTATTACAACCCATATTTGCTATTATTTCATAGCAAGTCCTTTTACTTTTACTAATTTTACATTTTAGTCCTTAAACATTAAAATTACCAAAAATTACTTTACAAAATAGTCCTATCTAACAACCAAACTTAAGATTCTACCATAAAATTTCAAGAACATCTCAAATTCATCAATGGCACATTTCATAATATTTGAAAATTTAACAAATTGACCCCCAGGTTAGCTAGATTAAGTTAATACGATAACAAAAACATAAAAATTAATAAAGACAGGTGATGGTTACATACCATGCATGAAATTTCAGCTTTGGCCAAAAGCTTCTTCCCTAAAAATGGTGTTTTGGTCATCCCCTTGTCCAAATCATCTTTTTCCTTACTTAATTTTAAGTTTAAATAGCTAATTACCATTTTACCCTTAAATATTAAACCAAATTTCACCAAACGCCAAGCCATGATCACCCACTAACCTTAAAATTGGTTGAATTACTACTTAAGGCCCTTATTTCATGCTTTTATATCCATTAAATACAAATAAAGATATAGCTATTAAATTTCACATATTTATAATTTAGTCCTTTCCAATTAATTAACTATCTAAATATTAAAATTTCTTAACCAAATTTTAATATGACCTTAATAACACGCTGTAAATATTTAATAAAATATTTATGACCCTTTTTATAAAAACGAGGTCCCGATATCTCATTTTCTAAAATCACTTGACTTTAAAGTCATACCACTTGAACCTAATTATTTTTTCAAATAGCATAAATTGCTAATTCAAAATTTATTTTAATACTATTTTTGACTCATAATTATTGAATAATAACATTTACGAACTTGTCAGATTTGTGGCCCCGAAACCACTATTTCTGACACTACTGAAAAACGGGTTGTTACAGATTTGGCTTGAAACCTAAGTGTTGGATGAAAGTTTGCCTTGTTTTAGAAGCTTTTTAAGGTGCATATGGCCTGACCTGTTCCACATGACCATGTGACACACACAGCTTGGACACATGGCCTTGTGTCTTATTAATTTTTAGGTGTAGGATTTCCACACGGTCACGGTTAGTTACATAGTCTGGCCAGACGATCGTGTAGGGAAGCCATACAGCCTAGCCACTTGTCCATGTGATTCACAAATTTTTTATATTTTGCTTGAAATTTCTGATTCGTTTCAAATTAGTCCCGAATTGTTCCTAAATTATTTTTAAGGCCTCGTAAGCTCGATTTAAGGCTTGTAAGTGTATTTTTACCTTGATTTTTATAAGCTATTGAATGTTATCATTTATTATATATATTTTTTATGTTTGATGATAAATGTCCTGATTTATACTGTAACGCTCCGTAACCCCAATCCAACGATGGAGACAGGTTAGAGGTGTTACAATACCCCACCAATGGCATCACCCGTAACGCCAGATTGATTAGCAACTAACATGCCCTACCAGAAGCCTAGCACATACGCCAACCTAGTTATGCCTTACCAATGGCCCATCATATCTGGATACCGAGTTTGCACACCTAAGGAAGTTATATTTATTTCTTATCACTTACATGCACATGCAGATGGTTACATGCAACAACTTACCACGTTCAAAGGAGACAATTTTACCTGAATTCATGACCCTTAACTATTATAGCGCAGAAACCAACAGTATGCAGGGACACAGAGAAGACTCACAGAAAACTCACACAAATTGGATACTTATAGAATATCTCATATAAGTTGGTTACACCATAAATCTTACACTACATTACCTGGCCTTTAGCTGTTATTTAGACACTCGTTAGTTCTTCTCCGATAAAGAACTCTCTCTTAATCTAGGTACAATAATAAAAATAAAGAAGAAGAAAGAAAAGAACCCTCACTACATCAGCCACATCATTGTTTATAGCATACACAACTTTCACAATAACCTTACATGTGGCCAGCAATTAGAGCTGATTCAACACCTCTTGGTGGCTGACACATTAATCTATAGACATTACTATCTACCAAACTCCACTAATTAGAGTGGTACACTTTTCTTGTACTCATAAGCAACCAACTAAACAAGTCATTCAGTTACCTAAAACATCAAGAGCATGTTTGGTTGGGTGTATTGGCATAGCCAATACACCCCTAATCGGTGGGCCCCACTTAAGCCCCTTTTATTCCCTTGTTTGGTTCATGGTAATGATATTACGGGTGTAATACATTCCTGACTTAATCGGTGAAATCCACCGATTCGTAATACATCCCCAAAGCTCAGTTTAGGTGCTGCTTCCTTTACCCTCCCTGTTTTACCCTCCCGATTGGCTTCCCCATTGCGTCTCCTCTTCCTTCCTTCTGCCTTCTGCCGATTTGCTCCGTCTGTCTCTCAACCTTTTCTTTTCTTTTTCTTTACAACCAGTCAATGTCAGCTCGTCCATCGACCGCTTCGACAAAGAATAGAAGTGGAACAGTGAATTTTGTTTTTTAATTTCATTTTCCCCTTCTGAATTAGATTTCAGATTAAAACCTCGAAAACTTTAAGGATTTAATTTCAAATTCGAGATCATTCAATGGCTGCCCCTTTTCTTTCTACTCCTTTTCAACCCTACGTTTATCAGGTAATATTTCCTTTTTTTTGCAAAACTCTTTTTACTCTTGTATCGGTTTTCTGTTTGTTTCATGATAAATTTGAGGTAAAGTTGAGGAGACTCAACCTTGTTTCTTTACAACTGGCTTGCATTTCAATGGAATTTAGGTTATGTTATGCCATTTCATCTGTTATGTTTAACTCGCATCGTTGAGAAATAATGATCTGTTATGTTATGCCATTTGATCTGTTATGCCAAAAACCCCTGCTTGCACCCAGGCGATGTGCGTGTATTAAGGGCTATCAATGTGCCTGATTTGCACCTTACGGTCGATTGTGTTGTTTTTCCATAGAAAGGAACCAGGTACGTAAAGGGCATACTCTACGTTTTCTTGCTACTCTGAGAAAGTGTTTGTTCTTCATTATACTTTGCAAAAGTTGATATCATGATGTATAACAAGTACTCTTGAATAATATCATGATGTATAACAAGGCATCCCATGTGGACATACCTAAAGTGTATTATAGGGATGCATTTGTCAAAATTGTTAAATGTTTATTGTGATGCATTTCAGATTGCTAATATAATAATTTTTATTGTTATATCTTTTATTTATTTAGTGGAAGTTCCTCTATGAGCATGTACACCAGGTAGATGCTTAAATTCTTTTATATGTTGGATAACCAAGCCTTGTTTTGTTGTTTCAGATATCTGTTGAAAGTCTTTGTCCAAAGCAAGCAGAGAACGAGCTTGAGGTTCGGGGACCTCCCGCTTTGAAAGCCTTTGACCCTAAGGAAAATCCTACAAAGGTTTTGGTCGCCTCTTATTATGCTTTGCTATATATTTTTCTGCTGAGAAGAAGGAAGTATGATGTTTTGTCTGGTGATTTTGGTTGTTGGGCTGTATAACTTCAGTAGTGAAGATTCTGGCAGTTCCCTTGGAGTTTTGCATTTTTTCTTTTTATTTTGGTTTCTACCTATATGAAATTTGTTGTTTACTGCAGGCTGTTGAGGGTTTTTGCCGCAGATATGCTGTTCCACTAAATTCTTTGTTCAGAAAGGCAGACGGTGAGTCAATTTTGATTCCTGCATAAGGCTTGAGTCTCAGTATTCTGTGCTTCATCTATTTTCTTAATAAAATTACTTAATATGACGCGCTACAACTTACAATCATGATAAAAACATCAAATAGGAAGGAAAACAACAGGCATTGCGTATTTCTTCATTCATGTCATGTTGTAAAAGAAGTGATTCTTTTTTTTGGTCAAACGCAAAAATGCATCTTACGTTCTCACTGGTATAAATTTCTCAAATTCAGAGCAATGAATTTCTCAAATTGCATCTTACATTAGAAGCCAAATTTTTTCAGTAACATACTTGTTCTGGTTCTTTTGCCCTGGTCTTTTTTTTTCTCAACCCGTTCTGGGTATTATGAAAAATATGCAGTGAATAGAGCAGTCCCATAGTAGCAGTGTTTGCTTCTACGAGTGTACCAGAATTTCTCTTATTTCTGGAATGCATCTTATGTCTCTTTAGGTACTTATATTGTCTGATCAATTATATGCAGTCTCGTTTCGACATCTTAAAAATACATTCTAGAAGAATGAATTTGATGAGAGGGATTGATCTAAAGAAGATTGCTGAGAAGATGAACGGTGCTTCTGGTGCAGAGCTTAAGGTATGTTTTCAGATAATAAGATGTGCTTCTGGATATGCAGACATCTTGCTTCCATTCAGAATATGGTTGGCAAGCTGTGAATAGCATCTTTTCTTCTAGTTTCCTATCTCCTTCCCTTACCCCAACTCCCAAACCGCATAGAGAGATGATTTATTTGAGGATTTATTAGTACATAAGTTGGATAGTCAGACTCAAGGCCTTGGGCTTGTGATTCTTAACTGGTTTGTGTTTGTGATAATTTGTGAAAAACTCTATTCCGTTTTTTTGCAGGCTGGTGCACGGAATCAGGAATGTTTGCTTTGAGGGAAAGGAGAGTCCACGTAACACAAGAAGATTTCGAGATGGCGGTGGCGAAAGTAATGAAGAAGGAGAGCGAGAAAAACATGTCCTTACGGAAGCTATGGAAGTGATTATGTTTTATTATTTAGTGTGCTTTCGCGGTTTTGGGGTAAATTCAAACATGGAAACCCGATTTAATATATGAACAATGTATAGAATATTATATTATTTGCCTGGCTAGTACTACACACGTCTACTTTTCTAGACAAGGTAAGAGGACATTTTATGAAATCATATTTGCTAAGTTTTGGATTCATGAGAGTGTCATTGGCAAAACTAAAACTGCTTCTAAAATAGTTACTTTATGAACAGGTGACAATAAATAATTGTCTTGCTGTTACTATATTAATCAAGAGAAATTATTTACCTTTCGGGTAGATTATGTACTTTATAACAGTCCTTGCCCTTACATTAGTGGAACAAATTATTATAGGATATCTTTGGTACAGCTCCATGCAATATCTTGCATCAAACAATATATTAGTGTAACTATTGTTCTGTCATTTTATTATAGGCTAAACAATAAATTTTAATTAAAATATATTTAATATTAATTATTTCAAATTTTCATTTATAGTATCATATATTATGATTTGAGTAAATTCATATAAGAATATTAATTATTAAGAATTTTATTAAATTATATATTTTAATTATAATATATTTAATAATAATTATGTTAATTTATATTTTACAGTATCATATATTATTATTAGAGTAAATTCATATAAGAATATTAATTATTAAGAATTTTATTAAATTATATATTTTAATTATAATATATTTAATAATAATTATGTTAATTTATATTTTACAGTATCATATATTATGATTTGAGTAAATTCATATAAGAATATTAATTATTAAGAATTTTATTAAATTATATATTTTAATTATAATATATTTAATAATAATTATGTTAATTTATATTTTATAGTATCATATATTATGATTTGAGTAAATTCATATAAGAATATTAATTATTAAGAATTTTATTAATTATATATTTTAATTATAATATATTTAATAATAATTATGTTTAAATATGATTAAATTATTTATTATTGATATTAATAATCTTATTAAAATTTAAATAACAATAACAATAATAATTTACCAAAACAAATTTCTGCTAATTATTAAGAATTTTATTAAATTATATATTTTAATTAAAATATATTTAATAATAATTATGTTTAAATATGATTAAAATATTTATTATTAATAATAATAATCTTATTAAAATTTAAATAACAATAACAATAATCATTTACCAAAACAAATTTATGTTAAGGGTATTCTAGTCATTTTAGTTTTTTCCATTATGCTATTACACCTCTATTCCATTCAACCAAATACAAGATTACTATTACGCCTCTATTCCATTACATTCAACCAAACAGTTGATTTGCTATTACACCTCTAATCCAATACACCTCTAATCCAATACACCTTTAATCCAATACGCGTCTAATCCAATACAGCGAACCAAACGCACCCCAAGTTGTCATTTACAGTAACTAACTAAAATTGAACAATATACTCACGTCTCACAGGCAAGCATGGTAAACTTTTCCACAGTTGCAGCCTTACCTGCTGCGTTGATAAGTGTTAAAAGTAACATGTCTTAATCTTATTCTTAATGCGATTTTAGGTGATTATTCGATGTTAATGGTGAATTTTATGCTTCTAATCCTTTAAATTAATATTTTAATATTTAGGAGAGCATTTGGGAGCAAAATGAGTGAAAACCAGAAAATCGAATCAAGTTATATAATCGACACAGGCTGACCATTCCATACGGCCATGTGGCAGGTCATGTCGATTTCGTGAATTTACACCCTAAACTACGAGAAAACACATTTTTTTAGGTTTTCAGACATTCTAAGACGTATATATGACAAAAATAAGAAGATAGGAGGGAGCCATCATAAAATACTCACGAAAACAACTCGAAAAACACCATTGAGGCTGATTTTGAAGCAGATTTCTGTCAAGATTGAAGACTCCCAGTTAATTTCTTAGGAGATGAGTTTTTTATTTCTTTCGGTTATATTGTCTTTTGGATGTTTTTATTTGCAAGCATGAATTAATTTTCTAAATACCCAAGGAGATGAATCCTATGATAGATTATGTCATTTGATTTTTATTTTATGCAATAAATATTTAGTTTCTTATTCTAAATTATGTGTGCTTAATTCTTGGTTTAATATTCTAATTATTAATCCATGTTTGATGTGCTTAAATCAGATTAGGAATAAACCCTATTTAAGAGTAGATATTGTGTAATTGAATGGAGTTGCATGCAATCCTAGAAATAGGACGACATAAATCTATCAGATTAAAGTCAAATCTAATAGAGGAATCAATAGCTCGAGTTAATGCGATAATATGAGTTTTAATTAGAAAGAAATTTCAATTAATCAACCTAGAGTTAGTTGTTCTTACTCTCGAAAATTAGCATAATTTAGGGATTTCTACGAATCAAGATACAAAGTAAAGAAGTTGCGTAATTTAAATTGATAATGACAGATGAAATCTAGGTGGATTCTTTCCTGGGTATTGTTTCACTTCTTGATTGTTAATTGTTTATTTTCCTGATTTGTTCTTTGTCGTGTTCATAGTTAATTAATTTAGTTAATTTTAGTTTTAATCAATCACTCAAATTTATCAGTTAAATAATAGAAAGACAATAATTACTAGTACTTTTAGTCTTTGTGGGAATGATATCTTTACTCATCATAGCTATACTATTAATTGATAGGTGCACTTTCCTTAGTCAGTTTTTTTTAATTCACGACGCATCACGCACTCTCAAGGAAAATTATCGAGTCCAATAGTCCGCCTTTAACAAGCTATACATACCAATTGAAATAGACCACTTGACGGATACTAACAGAAGGGTTCGCTAACACAAAGCTCACTAAGAGAATCTGCTGATTGGCGGGTTCTCCACTTTTACACTTCACCAAAAGATGAACCTTCCACCACATCTTTACAGAATTATCAAGATAGCCAAACAATGTGCCAATCATAGCTCAACAATCAACACTAACTTAACCTGGCGGATAGGGCGTAAATCAGCCTTCTTTGGCTTATACTTAGCCAACAATCCGTCGACACAAACCACCAGTTAGGACTATGCTGAGCGGGTTTTTACATAGTTGCTGCATTATATTAGACTTGTTGGGACAGGAAGTTGTTACAGTCTCAATGAATGATAGAAGCTTTGTGTTGAAGTGGAACTTGCTAACCTTAAGAACCTATACCAGTTCAGTGGATAAATCACATATTTGGCACAAAAGACAGAGACATGTGCACTATAAGTCCTTAGTCAGGTATGCAAGTCAGACTTGGTTGAGAAGATGATCAAAGTTGAAGATGAAACTGAAGATAAAGGCTTTGATGAGTTTCCTGTTAAAGGCACCAAGTCTATTGTTCAAGCTTATCATAGATGTGACTTAATAGTGTTGGGGCCTGCAATTTTTAAAGAAGAAGCTATGGACCAAGCCTTTTGGAAAGGCCAGGTTTGAATGCTTGCAATGAATTATTGGAGTCAGTAGCATGGAGGCCAATGAGTGTTGAAAGTTGGCCAATCATGCAAAAGTGACAGACAATCCAAAGTGCAAGCCAAAGTGGCGGACAGTCCAAAGTGCAAGCCAAAATGACAGGCAGTCCAAGTGCAATCCAAAATGATAGACAATCCAAAGTGCAATCCAAAGTGGCGAACAGTCCAAATGCAAGCCAAAATGATAAACAGTCCAAATGCAAGCCAAAATGATAAACAGTCCAAATGCAAGCCAAAAAGGCAAATTGTTAGCTGGCAAACTATTTGGCGGACAATTATTGATGGACTTTCTGATGGATTTTACGAATGTGAACAAGACTCATAGATATACAAGATGTAAGTTGTCTTGCTACTTAGTGTACTCTAAGCGATTGAAAAGACGACTATCCCGAAGCTTCTGATACAAGCTAACCAGTTGACAACTTGTTAGGAAAAGTTGTCAGATTATTTTATTTATCTTTATTTTGATAGGTTAATGTAAACGGTGCTGAAAAAAATAGAAATCAACTAATGAGTAAGTTCATATATTTAGACTTGCCAACTTGCCAACTTGCAATTGATAAATTTTTCTTATTTAAAATTGTACGGATATTTTGGACTTTGATGCATATTATTTTATTGATAAAATTAAAGGTTT
The DNA here is from genome assembly GCF_007990345.1 of Gossypium hirsutum. Lineage (NCBI taxonomy): Eukaryota > Viridiplantae > Streptophyta > Magnoliopsida > Malvales > Malvaceae > Gossypium > Gossypium hirsutum. The sequence continues at coordinate 70,829,666 of NC_053426.1, read as the reverse complement.
GAATAATAAATTATGAATTTATATTCTATATACTATGCTCAAAATTGTTGAGTGATGAATGATAAATTAATGCTCAAATTAAACAATAGTTCTGGCTCTTGATAAACATTTTTATCTTTTGAACAATTATATCTCTTGGTGAACAGATTCATTGTTTTTGGTTTAATATTGCATATTCTCATTCATTGGGTCTGTTCACTTATATCTATTAACTTTTCAACGAAACTCTTCATAAATCGGTCTAAATCTCTTCATTCATTTCCTTTCCTCTATATAGATCCAAGTTAAGAGACTTCCAAAACACATTATCAAAAACTATCAATATCAAAAATTCCTTCTAAATTCATTCCTCCTAGTGATAGAGAAAGACAAGATTGTGTTCGATTAATCATTGTTGTTGTGTTACTATTGTGATCGCTTGTTGTTGTATCCTAGGAGACAAATGTTCAACGTTACTCAAAGCACCGAGGAGAGGTCGAATCTGTCTTAAGGAAACTGTTTATACAGGCCTTAACAAAATTTTTCTCCTAATTTTTAACTCTGTCCGATCACAGGTATTCTGTTGTGTTACTGCTACTGCTACTGCATTGTATTGCATTATTATTATTACTCACATATTGATACTACATACGATATTATATGTTGTTACAAACAAAAAGATGTAGACCAGTAATGAAATAGCAAATTAGATTTGATTGCTAAATTTATTTCTTGTTTTCTTTTCTTCCATTGGAAACACTACAAGAGAAAGCGCCGCTAAAACTATTAGCGGCATTTTCACAAGCGCCGCAAAAAACGTCACTATAGCCGACGCCACAAAATTTTGCGGCGACCATGACCTTTAGCGGCGCTTTTTTCACAAACGCCGCTAAAGACCAGGACCTTTAGCGACGCTTTTCCCACAAACGCCGCTAAAAAATATAACCTTAAAAAAATATATTTTTATTAAATAATATTTATTTTATATATTATATTTTATTTTTGAAACTTTAAACTATATACTTTTAAGGATAAATAAAAAATATTAATTAAATTAAATTTTCTATTAAAATTTTAACTTTAAAACTAAATATAAAAATTGATGAATTTAAATTTAGAATTTAAATATTATGTTTAAATAAATGGGCAATCTACCAGCAACAGAGAGATAATACAATTTATGAAAATTTATGTCGATGAGAATTTTTAGATAAATTTTAAGCACATTTACATTGATGGAAAGAAAGAAAAACAAAAAGCTCATACCAAATTCAAAGTAACAAAAATGGAAGAAAATGCCAAAGAATCAAAGGGAATGTCGTCCACATAACTACCTTGACTTATTCCAGATTGGAGATTGAATCTCTCAATCCAACCCCCTGCTGTCCCTAGAACCGAAAAATTACCACAAGCGCTGATGGCATAGGCCTGCAACCAGATAGAACAAACCATCAGTCACAATTCGTATAGTTCATGAAATACTAGTTTCTAGCAAGGTTTCTCATCTTTGAATAATTTAATATTAGTAGTATTTGCTGCTTAATGTTTTAAATGAAGATGAATACATCAGCCATATAAAAATCAAAGGTTGAGTAAATAATAATATGCTAGAGACCAAACAAATTCACTGGGCAGAAGGTTTGAGCAAATACTTAACTGGAATGTAGAATAGCCATATAAGACAATAAGACAAGCATGCACATACAAATATAGCATATTATCATTCAAGAAACTATTAAACAAATTGCAAGAGGATATTTCAGTTATCATGATTTTGGAAAATTGCTCAACCAATTTTTATAACTTGAAAGGGAAAAATCATCCTTACTTTAAATGGCAAGCCTTGTTGTCTTGCATTGTTTAGATTTCTAACAACTTCCGCATATACCGACACTTTTTCTCAACAACTGGCTTGTCAGCTAAAGGTAGAAGCCCACTGGCAGAAGGACCAGAAGAAACATGAGAACTAGAAGCCATGGGAACCATTTGACCCGAACGAATACCACCACTGCTTTTATCAATCATGTTTGTCTTAGGTAATGTTGAAATTCTGCTCAAACTCTGTAAGAAATCCCGTTTTTCCTTTTGCCAATCTTCCTGCAAGGCATTAGACACCACCAATCAAACGTGTAAAAGCAGAAAACCTACAAACTTAGTTGTCATCGATTTGTTAAATTTTAGGTTCACTGATTCTAAGTTATTTGCAATGCACCAAAATTTAAGAGGAACAAAATGTATAATAGAGATTACAAGCCATCTCAGATAATATCAGAAATAAACAAATACACACATACAAACAAGAAATAGAGTGGGGCCTATGACATAGCTTGTAAGTAAAAAGTCTCATTTTTATCTGGTTAGTGGATTAAAGGAGAGTGAATCAGTAACTGGGTTAAAACCTTAGTCATGAAGCACACCTCCTTGTGGCATAGGTTTGAAGAAGAATCAATTTGGTATGCAAAAGAACATTCAAATGTGCAAGTAGTTTAACTACAAATGCCCTTTATTTTATTTCACAGTGTGTTGAACAGCCAAATTGCTATAATTCACACATTATGCAACAACCAGTTAGTAAATAGCAATTGGATCTGAATACATGCTCTAACCTAAAAGAATGTGATTAGCCAGCGGAAATGAGCCATTAGTCATTATCCATCGAACTTATATTAAAAGTATTCCATAGAGCAAACAGTACCTGCTGCAGATACTCCTCAACGCTTGTTGCTTCAGTAGGGAAAACATCCTCAAATGTTGTCTTGCAGAAAGATGATCAAGGAGAGGAAAACATGGTTTGTGAGATTGCAGTAAAGAGAAAACTATGAAAAGGGGGAGAGGGACCTTGAAGCAAGATTGTGAAGCAATCAATAGCAAAGCTCTCTAAAGTTGACCATACACATGCGTTTTAGGACAAAAGTAGCATTTAAACAGTAAAAATACAAAAGCTGAAATCAAATATCATTTAATCATAGCAGATAAAGTTTGAGGGAAGGGGGAAAATGTCTTTATCTTGACATATCGTTATCAATATCCATTCCCCTCAAAATATCTATTAAATAGCCTTATATGCCAAAGAAAAACAAGTAACAAATTTTATGGTAGGTTTAGGGGGTTCTTGAGCTAGAAGCCTCAAAAGCTGAGCTACCATAAATGAAAATGTGGAAAATAATACTTACCTTCAATTCAAAAGACTTCATATCGCGTGTAAGCTGTTCAGCGTTAATTCCCTCCCATGCAAGTAGCCTTAAAACACAACAGAGACCATTTTTATATATTCCGCATGGTAAATAAATAATCTGGGAGAAATAAACAAAAGATAACCCTTCAAATTGTTGCTTAAAGCCAAGTTTGCAACCTAAACAATGTTCCAAGCTAACAACTTCCTCTTACTTTCTTAGCTAACATTCTGTCTGTTTTAACAGACTGTGAATACAAGAATCACAAGAGTAATGAATTAAAATTATAAAGTATAAAGTTACCTTGTGGCAGCAATGGATTGAGAAGGAGCCTCAGTTCTTAAGGTTTTTGCCTTGAGCTTCTTTGATAGTGCTTCTAACTGATCTAAGTTTCTCTGAATAAAATTATTGTAAGCAGATTGTCAGTGAAAACCTCATGTATGGGATCTATATCACTGAAATTTCCTTTTTTAAATAATAATCTCAGCTGAGATACATACCAACTGAAGATTCAATCACTGAAAACAAACAAACAAAAATTTTAAACATTTTTCAATTTGCTTGGATCAACAAATAGATAACCCTCCAACCAAGGTTTTTAACTCTAAGCTACTAACATCAAACATTAACTTGAATTACCGATATATTGATGAATGTTACTATAATTTATTGACATTATCAAGGAGATGGTACATTCACTTAATATCATCGTAGTAACAACTAATATCCATAATATGAATTGATAATAAATATTAACGGAAATATAGATAAATATGATGAACATTATGGGTATCATAGTCCATGTCTCCAACAGAAACATTCAAAAGGAGATGACCTAAGGAAAAGTATTTATTAGTTATTCTCATTATAATACAAAATAATGGATGAATAAAAGTTCATGGTTAAATTTCATAAAACCACTACATCATTTCATTGTGTCGTGTTCCTAATTTATTGTTGGTTAAATTGTCTACATAAGCCATTTCTTACCCTCCATAATAGATCTCTAAAAACCAATTTTCTGCTGAAGTTAAAGAAAATGAATCCCCATTAATGACTGATTATTTAGTGGAAAACAATATTAAGTCACTTCTAATCCAATCAGTTTACTAGTTAAAGGAATTAACAGAACTTGACAAAGACATGGCCTCCATTTAGCTAAATTTCTCATCTAAAACATTAATAGACATTTTAAGTTAAAGATTCTTGATTTTTCATACTATAATTTAATTTAGCAGCACTATAACAAAGCATTAGCTGAATTAACCTTCAGAAGCAAACATTAATACAATTAGAGCTTAGAAATACATGAAAATGCAGTGGTTCATTTGCCTATTACTAAAACTTCCTCAATCATTACATTAAAGCGGAGAGATAAACCAGATATTACTACTGGACTACAGTTCAGCAGAGCCTTCTGTTCTCTACTCCCTTGAACAATCTCACTTAAAAAAACACAACTTTGAACGAGGCATGAGAAATTTCCAGAAATTTTCAGCCTCAAGAAATATATGAACCATAGAAGGGTTTCCGCATTTCAATATCTCCTAAACTACCTCCTTTCCCTCATTTTCTAGGCATCCAAACATAGCATAACCAGAAGCAAAAGCAAAAGCAAAAAAAAATTCACAAAAACCTAATCACTTTCCCCTTTTCTTTAACAACGTTTGTCTCGATTCATTACAAACTCGAGCATTGTGTAAATTGATATTGAGAGAGAGAGAGAGAGAGAGAGTAACAAGACCTGAAGAGGAGGAAACTGAGCAGAAGGAGCAGCTTGCTCAAGAAGCTTGGTGGATGAGTGGAGAAGATCGGTCCAACTACTCATGCCTTGCTCACTCGCCATAGCTCTCATGTGAATCACTGATGCGAGGGAAAGCTCAAGAATTTTACTCTTCAATTTATATTTTCTAAAACAGATACAAAAAATGCAAGAAATGCATTTTTAAAACAGATACAAAAAATAGAAGTTTCTAAAACAGATTTGAACTTAGACTTACTAGATTTCGGCGAAAATCAAAGAGATAGAGATTTAGAGATGGAGATTTAGAGATGGAGATTTAGAGAAGCAAGAAATGCATTGAGATAGATGCTGAGGATTAGGGATCAGTATGGCGACACGGAAATGGTGGAAGGATTTTGATTTGGGGATTTTCGATTTGGGGGAAAAATTAGATATGTTTTGGGGATATCGATTTTAGGGGGAAATTTTAGACGTTCCAATGGGTAAAATTTGGGGATAAAATTAATAAGGGATTTCGGGGTTGTGGTTTAGGAGAAAAAAAATAGGTTTTTAGTAGAGGAAAACGGCGTAGTTTTGTTCCAAGTGCTTCTCTTTTGTGATGTTTTTCAAAAAAACGCCACAAAAAATCATTTTATTTATTTTGCTTAAAATCCCTTGTTTTATCTGGTGAAAATTATTAGTCAAATGATTTTATAAAATATTTATTATTACTATTTTTATAAATTCTTTTGATGATATAATGCTGAATATATGAATTTCCTCTGCAGACAAAGCCTAAAATACTAATTTAAATTTTTGTTTTTTAGTGTTAGATTTTATAAAAAAAATGTTGACTTTTTTTGTCACTTTTGCTCGATTTGAATATAGTATTAAAGTCGAAGCTATTAATTTCCTTTTTACTTATTTGAAAAGATAAAAACCAAAATAATAATTTATATTTTCTTTTGGTTTAATGTATAATTTGGTACCCGAGTTTGATATTTTTTAGTATTTAATTCGAGTTTTAGAGTTAATTTGATGATAATTCATGTTTAGATAATAATATTAGTTATTATTTTTTGCTAAAACAACCCTAAAATCATAATTAAATTACATCCATAAATGAAAATTTAAATAAATTCACAATTCACAATTGGCGTTGAATGTTAATTGCTAAGACTCAGTCAACAGTTGGGTGACATCCTAATACCATCAAACATGTCGTCTAATTTGTATGCCAACACACCAATGTTGTTCAATTGTAGTTCATGTTTCAAAGGTTTAGACCTTTTTCTTCCCTTTCGAACCCCATTCAGTTTTAAGCTACACTCTTTCAAATTGAAATTCTTTAATTGTATTTGTTATCGTTTCAAACCCCATTCAGTTTTAATTCCATAATTTATTACGAACATAAGCTTTTACATTAATATCTATGTATATACACATTAACATCCATATGATATTTTTTGGAGTTTAGGGTTTTAGGAGTTATAGTTTAGTGTTTAGGTGTTTCTAGGATTTAGGGGTTTAGTGTTTTAGGGGTTATAGATTAGTGTTTATTATTTTTTGGGTTTAGAGTTTTAAGGATGATATGACTTTTAACAGCGTTTTGCCAAAAGCGCCACTAATGCTTTAGTTTCTAATGCTCTGGTTTTTAGCGGCGTTTTACCAAAAGCGCCGCTATTGCTCTGTTTTTAGCGGCGTTTTTAATAAAACGCCGCTATTGCTCCGTGTTTTATAATTTTTACGGCGTTTTTTGATAAAATGCTGCTAAAAACGCCGCTAAGCCCGTAGTGAAAAAAAAAAACATTTGCCTTAAATTGCTTTCTATAGAACATTAATACTGCAATCTAGTATGGAAGTAGTTGACTCCCTCTTTAACAGGTTATCCATCTGTTTTGTTATTCTTTCATTACGTTGACTCGTTTAACATCTATAAGTGCTTTCTAAAAGAATATTATTAATTTATACCTGAACTAGGAAAATTGCAGCTAATCTATATCCCCGTGAGGCCCACTTGCAAACATGATAAGGGAGAGGTAAGATTTAAATCGAAAAAGTCAAGGCAAATCTCAGAAGCAGCAACTTGCAAACGCATTGTTTTTTCTGCTATTTGTTAATGGAGTGCAACACTATGTCTTAAATAATAACTCTACAAAGGCTTATTAGGTGATTCCCCACTAAAACATCTATTCTGGGCTGCCAAATAAATATAAAAGTTACTAGATAGGCGTTGGGGAGCAACAAAGAGAACAAGTTTCAATACTAAACATATAAAGAAAGGTTAGGTAAAAAATATTCTGCACTACTCTTTATATCTGTTAATTTATTATTAAACTTATTGTCTGTGCATGAATGCAAAATGATGAGAAAATATTATATTAAAAGCTACAGGATGTAGCTTTAATATTCCTATGTTCTAATCCTAGAATATTTGTTGATGCCTTATTCCCTTCCTACCTAGGCTTTCCTGCTGTCCAATGCAGCAAAGTATGCCCCACCTGTTTTGAACATGTTATTTTGGAGGCTGCTACGAATACTATGATATAGTTTCATAAATTATGATATTGTTGGCCTGTTAGCCAGACCAGTAGATGAAGAACAAGAGAGGTTGCTTTATTCCGTTGTTTGAAAGGAGAGTGCCAAAATCTGTGAATATGACTGGGAAATTTGGAAGCAGATCAAAGCCTTTCATGCATAATATATGAAAAGGATGAATGAATGCCAAACTTTTTGAGCAACACCTGAAAGACTACTAAAGATGCCAAAATAGGGAGTTGAACCCGACATGATTGACAGATGGTAAGTCCTGTGGGGGGGAAAAAACAAAATACACAAAGCTGGGATAGGCCATTCCCATGACTTGATAGCGTGTGGGTACCATAATATATGCTATTTGTGGAAGTTGAATGCCAAATTGACTATTCATCCATGATTTCAGGTGCAGAATATGAGCAACTTAACATGTATCACTGATTATACACCCCCCCCAAAAAAAAATCACTGCTAATTTGACTATACTGTGTGATACAAGATGAACTTTGCGCTGTTCATCAATGTTGGTAATATCGGTCTGTTACAAACCCCGTTCAACTGGTAGAATACTGTCCTTATGTATAATTCAGAATTGTCCTTTTCGTAGAATGCATTTGTTTATGTGTACGGGTATGTGTGGAAAAGACTTGATCAGCCAATAATTTTAACCCTTCACAGCTCTGTCCATGCCTTATAGTTGAAGCTTATGATGCCTAAAGTATATAGTTTTTAAGGTGATGAGATGGATGAAGAGAAGGACAACGTCGATAGAAAAAGCTGAATACCTTTCAGAATCAAAGCATACATTAATCCTATGTATTGCCTAAAATTGGAACTGTTTCTTCGATAAATTTGATTATCATTGGCAAATTGGAGGATAAGCTAAGTTTTCTGGGGTCCTACCAATTAAAGAAAACAACAAAGAACAAAAAAAAAGAGGTTTGAAAAGTAAAAGAATAAATGGGGATCACTAATGGCTGTTCTTTACCCCCATACATGCCTAGCCTAGTTATGTTGCTATAGGCATAACTAGTATGCAGAAGGAAAAGGGCCAAAAGGGGAACTACAAATGCGAAAGCAGTGCTAAGTACGGAGGGGGACTGGATTAACACCTAATCTATTTGATGCCAAGCATCATCTAAGAGAGCAACATTTGAATTGAAACACAAAATTGTGCTCAAGTGGGTCCTTTATACTAGTGACCTTAGGTGCCTGCTGCACCTTTCTTGCATCCAATTGCACAACCCGTCAATTCAACCCCAATATATCAACTCTCTCTCTCTCTCTACCCTCTCTCCATTGCTCACTTGTGCCTGTATCTGCAGATATGTGGCTATATCCATTAACACATTTGTATCCAAATTCATGATGAAACTAAGGATTAATAGGTTACATATGTTAGTAAGAACATATTTTGCAGTGCTCCTAGCAAAGTCTTGTTGTAAGATAAGTACCATGTTTCACTGCTAGGAAGTTTTATGAAGTAAGTATTATCTTGGGAAAATCTTCATCAAAAGGAATTGAATCATAGAAATTGTAACAGGTGTTGGACAAAAATCAAATAGAAAGTTAAAATAAAGGAAAATCGAGATTTTACGAAAAGTTGAGGCCTATCAAGTTTAGACCTGTATCCTCTACACGCGAGGCAAAATTACAAATTTAATTATTCAATTATTTTTTAAGAGGGTTCACATATATAAACCTATTCAACGCTTTGGTATTTAACCAATATGGGATCTAAGCTTTTATTTTTCCTCAACAATATTTCCAAGTAGCTTACCTAGAGCATCAATTTCTTATTCACCACTCAATCATTTTGATCATATAATATATTATTGTAAAGGTCTTATGAAGTAGAATATGAAATCATAATTTTATGATTCAACTCTCCACCTTTACCTATTGAGAATATGCCTTAAAGTTCCCATAAAAATACAATTTTTCTAACAACAGGAGTGTTTGCATTTGTACTTTCATAATGGTAAACAATCATCGCTATTCATGCATATGGGGGGGGGGTAAAAAAGTTGAGGTATGCATTGTTTTTAGTACAGTCTCTAAAAATTTTATTGCCCGCAACAATTGGTTACTTATAGTAATGTTAGGGGGGGTCTCTTGGAAATTCTGTGACCACACAAGGGTACCATACTGCAAAACTTTGCTACCATTACCAGTACCAAATGTCCATTGTCTCCACTTCCCCCCACTTAAACAACCCTACCTTTTTCTTTTCTTTTTTTTCCTTTTGATTTCTTTCTTGTGGTCCTCACATTTGGCAGTTATTGGTTCAAACAAGATAAGCTCATCACCATCGTTCCTTATTAAAAAACAAGTTTCAGTTTCATCAGTTTTTTTTTTCCCTTTACTGATATTTTTCAAAACCTACACATTGCCTTGTTGTCAATGACAAATATTTTGTTTGTTTAATAATGGTGGATGGTGGCATTAGAATATTACTGACTCGCATGGTTGTTTTTCTGCGCTGACCTTAACTTGGTTAAAGTCTTAATCCACTAACAATGTGGATACTACAAAGTTTTTAGGTGCTTTAAAGAACTAAACTTTTAGTTTAACTAGTGATCTTCGCAATAATATATATATGTATATCAGTACTACATTCTCATTATCCTTCTGACTCTGGTTTAATAGTGGTTTATGTGGAATTTTTTTGATAGCTCCAAAGGTTCCTACAGGAAGCATTCATCAATGATTGGATATTTTCTTTTCATGTAAGTATTGGTACTGTCTCCATCATATTCTTCCTAGTACAATCACTTAAGTAACAGTGTTTTCCAAATTCACAACCAATCGACGAGCCACAGTGATTAATCACCATCAATCAGAGTATTAATCAATCCACTGGAAAGACCTAACTTCTTTCTAGTAACTCTGTTAGGTCCCTAGCTTGCTTAATGATCTCATACCATATCCCTGAAAACGAATGCAACCATCTGTAACATATAAATTATATTATTTGAAATTTCCTATGGGATTGATTAAATGGATTCTTCAAGTATCCTAAGCCACGAGTCTCATTAGCCCCACGCATTAAGCCATTAATCATCCAATTCCCTAATGACAAAATACATAAGCAAATATGCTCTTACCTGCTTTGTGAAGATGTGCGGTGCTTTACATACCATCATCATCACTTTTGAACCTAACCAAAAAAGTGGAGCAAGCATGTCAACTTCAAAATTTTGGTGTCTCCATAAACAAGTAAATTGCCTCGTGGGACTAACTCATGTTTCAAACACTTGACTGACTATATAACTCTAGTAGGGTTAAACTAAACCATGGTTTTATGTATAGATACATACATGAAAAGTAAAAGTTATATCCAACTATGATTTCCCATTTATGACCTTGCTTGTACATACATAATAGCATACCGTACAAAGATATTGTTTCATTGTATATTTTAATCTCATGCACACACATTTCGCATACTGTACAAAGATATTGTTTCATTGTATCATTAGTCTCATTAAAATTAACCTCACTTCTGCGATATACCTAAATCCTCATACGGCCTATAAAAGAGTGTGGAGGCAAATAAGTGCTCATTCACAGGGTATACCATACCAAAGCCACTCACAAAAAGCCTTTTATTGCATGAGGGGACACTTTGGTCTATTGTGGCCTCCCCATTTTTTTTTATTTGAATAGGACAAAATTATTTGCCGCATATATCTCCTTTCTTGCACATTGAAATATATATAGTATAGCCACATGATCAAACTTTTTCAATAATTCTGCTCTTCCTTCTTTCTTTATATTTCTTTTGATATGTGGTCACTATTAATGTCAGTCACTTGCTCATCCTATGATCACCTTTAACTATTAATGCATTTGAAACTTCTGGACAAAAATCAGAAACAGTAGAAGCCTTTTTGATATTTGAGACTGTTTTTTAACCCCCAATTAATCCCTCAAAGTCTTGTGGATGATTCTAGTAAGCTGTAAATTAATCCTGTTAGGTACTAGTCAATTAATGTGCAGTGAATTGGCATGGTATGATGGTTCAATAAAATTGCATATATAACTGGAGGGATGAAAGTGCTACTTAAAGATTTCAAGCTATTTGCTTAGCTTAACCAACATAGGGCAACAAGGAAGATAAGCAAACCAGAGATGATAAATGGAGGAAATAGAAAATCTTCCATCTACCGAAAGCAGGCTGTCGCTATCGTTTTGTCTTTGAGGAGAAGGGTTTTATACAACATTTATTTGTTTATTTATAGCATAACTCTGTCCTTATAGCTTGCACCAAAGAGACTTTGTGGCTATAAGCATTGGCTTAAAGACATCTACATCTGATGTAACATTAAACAGTTTAAATTATAATGATATTGACACAAAATTGAAGTTTGCATACTTTTCTGATATATATACTTTTGTAATGAGCCCTGCAATATGGAGTAAACGATCTTAAAGATCAATGTTCAAGCCTTGTTGCCTAAATTCTTTGCCTAAATTTTATAATTGACTGAATAAGTGTTGATTCACTATAAACTCATCTGTTGAAGCAAAAAAAAAAAAAAAGATTAAAAAACTACAAAAAGACATGTATGACTAAGCCCATTTTGCCATCAAAGACATAAATCCAGCACCAAGTAAAACTGCGACATATGACCAAGCCTGGAGCTTCATATTTGTTTGAAGCTTAGGGCCCAGAAAATCAGCTGCAAGGAGATCGACCAGTGCCATGTAATTCAGCAACCCTGCTGAGCAAGCATTAAGTAGTCCCAACACAATAAGTGAAGTTGGACTCGTCTCACTGTAAACCTTAGACAAACCAATTCCAAGAACTATTCCAAGTGGCGTTGTGGCTGAAAAGAAGAATACCATGATTGCTTTCATTTTTATCTCATATTCAGCCTGCACATATCAACATAATGTTAATCAATATTGTACACTAAATGGGTGTTTGAATGAGAAAATAGTGCAATGTTGGGGGTTACCTGCAGTATGCATCCACCAAGTCCCATCCCCTCAAACATTTGATGGAAGCAAAGGGCAGCAATGAGTGATCGAATGGTGCATTGATTGCCAGAGGCTCCCATTGCAAGACCAATCACCACTGAATGAACTACAATTCCCAACTCTAATACCTACATTTTGGAAATATATAATGTAAAGACTTGAAAAGCAAAACCATCGAATTTGAGGATTCAACATGTATATATACCTGAGCAATAACTCGATGCCTTAACAATTGTGATGATACGTCGTCATTCATCTCAAGTGAATGGCTATTGCCGTGCTCAAAATTATCTATTGGTACAACGTTCGTATTTTCCAATCCACCACCATTGTTAGCCTCCGCCATTAAAGCTTTACCGCAACGTTTCTTGTATACACTCATTGCAAATGAATCCACCATAAGGGTCAACACAGCCGACAGCATTGCGACGAAGGTTGTGAAAGGGAACTTCCTCCATGGGTTTTCAGGCAAACACCCAGACATAAGGTCGTTGAAAGAATCCGGTAGCACGTGCATGTACCCAGTCGCTAGAATAACACCGGAGGCGAATGCCTTGACAATGGTGAACAAGTCCCTGTCGGGTTTAAGTGACGGAACCTGACGAGAAAACAATGGTAGACACACGCCAATCATGCTGGATAGTAAAATTGCGAAAATGGCAATGATTTTTAGCTTCATGGATTCTCTGTAGTTATGGCATCCATTAGTCTTGGTCTCTGCTTCACATTGAGCTAATACAAGTGGAGTAGAAGATGAAAAGATGATGAAAAGAACAAGGAAGATTGAGTTTGCAAGGGATTTTAGAACCGATTTCATGGCTGCCAAGAAAGATTTACAATTACGTTGGATTGTGAGGCTTAACCGCCTGGTTTAGAGGGAATGAATATATACATTTTATGGCCAAATATTACTCGAATTTTTTTTTCCCTCATTTGTACTTTTTCAGATTTGGTGATATTATGTGATGAAAATTTCTAATATGTCCTTTCTTCGTTTTAGAGTATCGTTGATTGAGTGGTAAATTTAACAAGAAATGTGATAGTATTTTGGTATTTTAGCCTCGAAAAAGGGAAACATGTGCATGGCGTGTGATATGTGTGACCCACCTTAGACTTTCTCGACCTTTGACTTTTCTAATAACACAAAGCACACGTCAGACATAAGCCTTTTCGCTAACGTAGGAATTCTTTTTCCATGCAACTTTAAAATATTTTAAACTTTTTATCTCCTCCTTTTATTATTCACACTATTAATTTAAAATGATATTTTTAAAGAAAAGTAAAATGTTATTCTATAATTTTTAAAATTAAAAATTAAAAATAAAGTAAAAGATAAAATGAATGATAGTTTTTGCAATAGCTTCGAAAATCTCGAAATCAATATTTTTACAATATTTATTTTTTTAAATTTTTTATTTTAAATTATGTCTCATAAGATTTAACGTCTCATTTAATAACTTTAGCAATAGAAGAACATTATTGATATAATATTGATAATTTGAAAATGTAATTTACAATATTTTGAGTTTGAAGACTATTTTAGAATAAGGGCCATTGTTTGGAGATGTTTGGTGCAATTAACTCTAATAATAATGACATGACAAAATTTAAAAAGGTTAAGTTAAAATTTTGGAGATATATTATTGGAAGAAAAGTCACAGATCCTTAAAAAAAACATAATTCATAGACTATAAATATTTTAAAAATGGTAAACTAGATTGTAGGTCACTCAACTAGCTTAAGTTTCTATTTTGGTGGCCAAACTTTTAAAAGTTTCAAAATGATCATCCAACTAGGGTTGGTTAAAAAATTGGTATAATAACAAATTTATCCTTCAACTTTTACTTATTATGTCGACTTAGTCATAATTTTAAGAAATTAACCTTCAACATTACAAAATTATCTTAATTTGGTCCTAATTCTAAAAAAAATACATAAATATTTAAAAATATATAATAAATTTAAAATATAGAATTTTACACTAAAGTTTGTATAAAAAAATAAAATTTTACATTGTAGTTTCTTTAATAACAATTGCAAGCCTAGAAATTTAACAACAGTAATAACAATAATATTTTACTCGGCAGACTCAAACTATATATTATCTTTACTTAAACACCATGTATTTATAATACACGTTAACCTTACCTTCAAGGTTGTTGTTGCTTGTGTTTGAACCACCGCTTCCTCCACCAGAGCTGTTGCTTTGCCTTTTCCTCCAGCTCTACCATTGTTGGCATTTTATCAACAATAAAAGTAGAAAACAGGACAAAGAACAAAGTAGCAAGATGCATGAAACATTTTACTTGCTCACAAACGTGTAGCAAAGAATGAAAAACTTATTTTAATTACCATAAACAAAGTAATACATATCGTTTATAGACAACCTTCTCTACCAAACACAACTACTAGCACTAACCAGCCTAGTAAGTTGTAAAACATTGCTTGTACACGAAAACAAGTCAACTAAACAAGTCTTTTACCTACATAAACACATCAAGTTGTCATAAAACTTGTCCATTTTCAACCAAATTAAATTACATTGCAACTAAAATAGAAAATATGTTACTACACCATGCACAATTGATGTAGCATGCATACAAGTTGTATGCACTCAACAAAATCATCATAGCAGCATGTTGGCCATTTTTCAGCACTCCTCATTGGCCTTGATATTGCAAATACCAATCATTCATCAATTTTTTTTTAGCTTGGCAGTCCCAATATGTTTTGTTTCAAGTTGACCCTGCTCAAACAATTCATTTTCAACTTTGGCCTCATTCTCAAACAAATCTAACTTGAACACTTCACTATCCCAATCTTTTGTGTCAGATTTGTTCTTCACATGGACTCTTTTCCTCTTTCACAACCTTAGTTTGCAACTTTCCTTCAAATACATCTTGCCTAGCCCTGTTTCTTCTTGCACATACTTCCTCTTGCTATGGAGTGTCTTACACTTGGACTGTCCATCATTTTGGCTTGCACTTGGACTGTCTGCCACTTTGGCTTGAACTTGGACTATCCACCACTTTGGCTTACACCCACTTTTGGCTTGCATTTTGACTACCCGTCACTTTGGCTTGCACCAACTTTGGCTTGCACTTAGATAGTTTGTGTAACACTCCGAACCCGAGACCGACACCGGAGTCGGACACGAGATGTTAACAAACTTTGAAAAATTTTTCCAGACACTACCCAGTCTGAGTACTAGTCGCTTCAAAATCATATCTTGAGTTTCACAACTCAAAATCAGTTTTGTGATTTTTCCCTGAAACTAGACTCATGTCCCCACCTATGGATTTTTTTCTAGAATTTTTGGTCGGGCCAATTAGTACAGTTTATTAGTCAAAGTCTCCCATGTTACAGGGGTCGACTACACTGACCTTTTCCCATTACGACTGGGATATCTCTCTGCACAGAGCTTCAATACTGATGCCGTTTGTTTCTATGGAAACTAGACTCAGAGAGGAATCCATACATATATGGTATGACCCCTAATTATCTCTGGTCAATTTATAGTGAATTTCCAAAGGCGGAACAGTGAATCCAGAAACTGTTCTGGCCCTGTTCCACAAGAACCCGAATATCTCTTTCTGTACTGTTCCTATAATTGTTTCGTTACTTCCATATGAAAGTAGATTCATCAAGGTTCGATTACATAATTTATTCACTATTTAATTCCACTCCTACGAATTCTTGTGATTTTTCCAATCCACACCACTGCTGCTATCAGCTTCTGTTTTCAAAGTGAACCTTACCTAATTTGGGGTTTCATGGACCAACTAGGGCCTTGTCATACATAAGCCCACATATGATCATACTTAGCCATTCTAGTGGCTGATCATTTGCTCAACACTTCCATTCCCACATAGTTACATCATGAAACCATCTATACATTCATAAATACGAATGGTCTAATGCCATACTCCACTTCTACAAGCCATTTTCGCATGGCTGTACACTTATACATTTCATAAAGTACTCGAAAGACAACAACGGGTAGTCCTATACATGCCATAACAAAATTCAACCAAAATAGTACCCAAAAGAGCCTTTGATAGTGTGGGCGACTTCGACTTCAAGATCCCGAGTCCGATAGCTGGAGAACCAAAAATCTATAAAACAGAGGAGCAATGTAACGAGTAAGCAATTTATGCTTAGTAAGTTTGAGCAAGGAATTCCAGCATGCACAAAGAATAGCACACGTTTAGCTAAACGGAATATTTCATAATACGCAATTTACCGATATCAAACTTGCTTCACAACATTAACAACCATTATGTACATACACAATAAACTAACTTGGCCGAAGGCCGGTAGCTCGTTTATCAACTGAACGAACATTTATTTGTAAGGGCTCGATTAAATTCAACACATACGTAACATATCCCCATATTGGGATGTTTTTCGAGTATTCGCTGGAATTTTACAGCAAGCTCATTCATTACCAAACCACGTACCTTCGGGATTTAACCGGATATAGCTCCTCGTTCAAATGCCTTCGGGACATAGCCCGGTTTTAGTGACTCACACAATGCCTTCGGGACATAACCCGGATTTAACAACTCGCACGAATGCCTTCGGGACTTAACCCGGATTTAATAACTCGCACGAATGCCTTCGGGACTTAACCCGGATTTAATAACTCGCACGAATGCCTTCGGGACTTAACCCGGATTTAGTATCTCGCACAAAGGCCTTCGGATCTTAATCCGGATATATTCACTTAGCACAAAGCCTTCGGGACTTAGCCCGGACAGCATTCAATTAATCATGCACATCTAACAATAATTCATAGCACATTCATATTTCATTTTCGTTTACGAAACTCAAACACAAGGCACATATTGTCCTTGCACATTCGGCTCAATAGCCACACATAGAGCATGATTTAATCACATCGAAATTTAAGCTCTCTTACTCAAGAACTTACCTCGGGTGTTGTCGAACGATTCCGCTAGCTATTCAACCACTTTTTCCTTCCCTTTATCGGTTTTATTTCCCCTTTGCTCTTGAGCTTAATCAAACAAATAAATTGATTTCATCATTTTAGGCATCAAAAGATGAACACAAGGCACTTAGCCCATATTTATACCTTAGACATTAAAGTCTCATACATGCAAAAATCATGCATCAACACCACATATTAGCTAATTTCTTGCCCTTGACCGAATATGCATGTCCATTTTTGGGGTCGATTTCAACACTTAATACACACATGTACACACTAGTAAAGCATCCTCCCCCTTTTCATCAATTTAACACATGCATTGCTCATTAACATGCAAAGTTACATTCGGCCTTAGCACACATCTTGCTAGCCGATTCTTCTCCATTTAGCAACCAATGCACATATGTGCTCACACAACAAAAAATGCTAAAAAGGAGGTTCAAGAATCATCAAGCCATCATCACATGCATCATTAACAAGCTTCATATTTTGCATGCAATGGCATTAACACAACCTCCACCTAGGCCGAATCTTAACTCATCCTCATGCCTCATCACCACAACATCAAACATCAACCAAGAATGATTCATCCATGGTCAAGTGCCATTTCCATCACATAGCAAGATTTAGACCATGGGTTAGGTAGAACTCAAGCTAACAACTAAAACATGCATGCCTCTCATGGAACATCATCAAACATACCTTAGCCTAGCTACATGCATGGCCGAATCTCTTCACCTTTCTTCTTCTTTCCTCCTTAAAATTTTTGGCCAAGGATGAACCAAAGGATGAGAAAATTTTTTCTTTGTTTTTCTTTCTAGTTTTTGGCAAGCATGAAGATGAGAAAAGGATGAACAAAATTCCCCCTTTCTCTTGTTTAGCTCACGGCAATGGGGGGACAAACACCACACACACATTTTTTTTTCTTTTGTTTTCCATTTCTTTATTACCCATACTCCTTATTTTATTCTTCCACTAACAAAACATGTTTCATGACATGTTTTGCCCATCCTTCCTTGTCATGGCCGGCCACTACTCTTTAGGGGGGAATTTGACATGCAAGTCCCCCCTTTGTCCACATGCACTAGTAGGTCCTCACACATTGACCTATCACATTTTAGAATTTTCTCACATAAGTCCTATTGACTAAATTCACATGAAATCAACCAATTGAAGCTTGAAATTTTCACACATTCATAATTACATATTCTACACAATAAGTATCACATTCAAACATTTCGGTGACTCGGTTTAGCGGTCCCGAAACCACTTCCCGACTAGGGTCAACTTTGGGCTGTCACAACTCTCCCCCACTTAAGAAATTTTCGTCCCCGAAAATCTTACCGGTAAATAGGTTTGGGTATCGTTCTTTCATCGAGCTCTCGGTCTCCCAAGTTGCTTCCTCGATCCCGTGTTTGAGCCATAACACCTTTACTAGCGGAACTCTTTTGTTTCGCAACTCCTTCACTTCACGAGCTAGGATACGCATCGGTTCTTCTTCATAGCTCATGTCGACTTGAATTTCAACCTCTGATGGGCTAATTATATGCGATGGATCAGATCGATAGCGTCGAAGCATCGAAACATGAAAGACGTCATGAATCTTTTCAAGCTCCGGGGGCAAAATCAATCTATACGCAACCGGACCAACTCGTTCGGAGATTTTGTACGGCCCAATGAATCTTGGGCTCAACTTGCCCTTACGGCCGAACCTGAGTATCTTTTTCCAAGGTGAAACCTTAAGGAACACTTTGTCTCCCACCTGATACTCGATGTCTTTTCGTTTCAAATCTGCGTACGATTTCTGACGATCCGTGGCTACCTTCAGACTTTCACGGATTACCTTTACTTTCTGTTCAGCATCTCTAATCAAATCAACTCCGAAAATTTTGCTTTCACCGAGCTCGGTCCAAAACAATGGTGTACGGTATTTACGACCGTACAAAGCCTCGTAAGGTGCCATCTTAATACTTGATTGAAAACTATTGTTGTAAGCGAATTCAATCAAAGGTAAATACCGTTCCCATGAACTACTGAACTCGAGGATGCAACATCTCAACATATCCTCAAGTATCTGAATTATCCTCTCGGATTGACCATCGGTTTGGGGGTGAAAAGCAGTGCTAAAATGCAGCTTGTACCCAGAGCTTCTTGTAATTTCTTCCAAAATCGTGAGGTGAATCTCGGATCTCTATCCGACACGATAGAAACAGGTACCCCGTGTAATCTCACAATTTGATAAACGTACAATTCAGCTAGTTTCTCCAATGAAAAATCCGTACGTACGGGGATGAAATGAGCTGACTTAGTCAGTCTATCAACAATAACCCATATCGCCACCCTCTTACTTGCTGACAAGGGCAGTCCGGACACAAAGTCCATTGTGACTCGATCCCATTTCCACTCGGGTATCATGATTGGCTGGAGTAATCCTGAAAGCACTTGATGTTCCGCTTTCACTTGTTGACATATTAAACATCTCGAAACAAAGTCGGAGATGTCCCGTTTCATACCATGCCACCAAAATTGACGTTTCAAATCGTTGTACATTTTCTACTCCCCGGGTGAATTGACATTCGGCTACAATGGGCTTCGTTCAGAATCATCGAAATGAGTTCTGAATTCCTTGGAACACACAAACGATTTCTGATCCTCAAACAATCATCATCATCAATTTGAAACTCTGATTCCTCGTTCGGAAAACACTTAGCCCGTTTTGCAACCAATTCATCATCGACTTTCTGAGCTTCACGAATTTGGTGAGTCAATAATGGTTTAGCTTTTAATTCAGCTACTAACACACTGTCTGGTAGAACAGACAAATGCACGTTCATCGCTCGTAAAGCAAACAATGACTTCCGGCTTAAGGCGTCCGCAACCACGTTAGCCTTTCCCGGGTGGTAATCAATGACAAGCTCGTAATCTTTCAACAACTCAAGCCAACGTCTTTGTCGCAGATTCAAGTCTCGTTGAGTCATCAAATATTTGAGACTTTTGTGATCCGAAAATACATGGCACTTCTCACCAAACAGATAATGTCGCCATATTTTTAAAGCGAACACGATGGCAGCTAGTTCGAGATCATGGGTCGGATAATTCCTCTCGTGTGGCTTCAATTGTCTCGACGCATAGGCCACGACTCGACCTTCTTGCATCAATACGCACCCAACCCAAGTAGGGATGCGTCACTATAAATGACAAACTCTTTACCTGATTCGGGTTGCACCAAAATTGGAGCTTCAGTCAAATGAGTTTTCAGTTGGTTGAAACTTTTCTGACATTTCTCCGTCCACTCGAACTTAACATCCTTTTGAAGTAGCTTCGTCATTGGTGTGGCTATCATCGAGAAACCTTTCATAAATCGTCGGTAATAACCGGCGAGCCCCAAAAAGCTCCGAACTTCAGTAACATTTCTCGGAGGTTTCCAGTCAAGTATGGCTGAAATTTTATTCGGGTCAACTCGAATACCCGACGCGGATACCACATGACCCAAGAAGCTAACCTCTCTTAACCAGAACTCACACTTACTGAACTTAGCATATAACTGCTTATCCCGCAAAATTTGCAGCACTAGCCTCAGATGCTCAGCATGTTCGGTCTCGTCTCTTGAATAGACCAAAATGTCATCAATGAACACCACTACGAACCGATCCAAATACGGTCTGAAGATCCGATTCATCAAATCCATAAATACTGCAGGGGCATTAGTGAGCCCAAACGGCATCACTAAGAATTCGTAGTGACCATATCTCGTTCTGAAGGCAGTTTTGGGAATATCTGAATCTCGGATTCACAACTGATAATAGCCCGATCTCAAATCTATTTTTGAGAACACTGAGGCTCCCTTCAGTTGGTCGAACAAATCATCGATGCACGGCAACGGATATTTGTTCTTTATCGTCACTTTATTCAGCTGACGATAGTCAATGCACAACCTCATGGTTCCGTCCTTCTTTTTCACGAACAATACTGGTGCACCCCAAGGTGAGAAACTTGGTCGAGCGAAACCTCTATCCGTCAGTTCTTGCAACTGAGCTTTCAACTCCTTTAACTCGGTTGGTGCCATACGATACGGAGCTATCGAAATCGGCGTAGTCCCAGGTACAAGCTCAATACCAAACTCTACCTCCCGAACAGGTGGTAAACCCGGTAATTCTTCCGGAAAAACATCCGGGTATTCACAAACCACCGGCACAGATTCGGGTTTCTTTTCTAATTCTTTGTCATCAAGCACATATGCAAGGTATGCTTCGCACCCTTTTCTTACATATTTCTGTGCCAACATTGCTGATATTACAGCTGGCATCCCCTCCAAGTCCGCAGACTCAATTCGGACTACTTCGTTATTTGCGCACCTCAAATCAATAGTCTTGCTCTTGCAATTCACAATCGCATCATGCACGGTCAACCAATCCAACCCAAGGATAACATCAAATTCATCAAACGGCAAAAGCATCAAGTCCGCTGGAAAACAGGAACCTCGAATTTCCAGGGACATTTCTTACACACTTTGTCGACAAGCACGTAACGACCCAAGGGATTTGACACCCGAATTACGAACTCAGTAGACTCAATAGGTAAAGTCTTACTGGATGCTAAGGTTTCACATATGTAAGAATGAGTAGAACCGGGGTCAATCAAAGCAATTACATTAGTATCAAAGAGGGTGAATGTACCGGTAATAACATCAGGCGAAGAAGCATCCTCGCGGGCACGTATAGCATAAGCTCTAGCAGGCGCACGGGCTTCGGATCTGGTTATATCATCTCTAGATCCTCTCTGACCACCACCACATTGCCCATATTTCCAGATGGTCTACCTCGAGCAGTGGTAGCACCCGGTCTCCCACTTTGATTTGCATTCTGCCCGACAACCTCGGGCAATCTTTAATGAAGTGGTCCACTGATCCGCATTTGTAACAGGAGCGGTCAGGAAATCTACAACTCCCCGAATGCCATTTACCGCAATATCGGCATTTCGTCCTGTCTCGACGTTCATTCCCAACACTGGCGACCGAAGTGCCTCGTGTACCACAGGGGGTCGATCACGATCTCGTCCAAAAAGGCCCGAAGTGCCTCTAAACTGGCCCGCATCATCTCGAAATCTCTTCGATGTCTGTTGAAGAGACCTCCCCGAGATGTTTTACGAAACTCTCCAGTTCCCTCATCAACTCTTTGCTTTTCTTTTCTAAGCTCTTCGGCTTTACAAGCTCGTTCAACAGTACCACGAACTCTTGTATTTCAAGAACGCCAACGAACATTTTTATATCTTCATTCAGCCCATCCTCGAAGCGTTTACACATAACAGCTTCGGACGAAACACATTCCCGAGCGTATTTGCTAAGTCTAACAAATTTTCGCTCGTAATCAGTAACCGACATGGAGCCTTGCTTAAGCTCAAGAAATTCCTTCCGTTTTTGATCAACAAATCTCTGACTGATATACTTTTTCCGAAACTCAGTTTGGAAAAACTCCCAAGTTACTTGCTCTCGGGGCACAATAGAAGTCAGAGTACTCCACCAATAGTAGGCAGAATCACGTAGCAAGGAGATAGCACACTTTAGGCATTCATCGGGTGTACAAGATAGCTCATCGAGTACCCGGATAGTGTTGTCCAGCCAAAATTCAGCTTGCTCGGCATCATCGCTATCCATAGCCTTAAATTCAGTAGCCCCATGTTTTCGGATTCTGTCAACTGGGGCTTATGTGACCTTATTTGGTCTGTTACCGGCGGTATTGTAGGTGCGGGGGTAGTATTTTTCGGGAATGGAGGTTGTGGAACAGCCATATTAGTTCGAATGTATTGGTTAAACCAATCATTCATCACGCTATAGAATGCTTGTCTAGCTTCATCATTCTGATTACTAGCATTAGGTTGAGAGTTTGCCGGCACTGTCCCTTGTGCAGGAGCAGGCGCTACACTCTCAAGATCATCAGCTACCTCTCGGTCACGATCGGGATCCATTACTATAAATAAACACATTTACAATTGTCAGAAATCACCACACTATCAAGTAATCACATAAAATGGCATGTATAGCTAGACCCAAAACATTACGGTAGTCCTAGAATCGACTAAACCGTAGCTCTGATACCAATAAAATGTAACACCCCGAACCCGAGACCGACACCGGAGTCGGACACGAGATGTTAACAAACTTTGAAAAATTTTTCCAGACACTGCCCAGTCTGAGTACTAGTCGCTTCAAAAATCATATCTTGAGTTTCACAACTCAAAAATCAGTTTTGTGATTTTTCCCTGAAACTAGACTCATGTCCCCACCTATGGATTTTTTTCTAGAATTTTTGGTCGGGCCAATTAGTACAGTTTATTAGTCAAAGTCTCCCATGTTACAGGGGTCGACTACACTGACCTTTTCCCATTACGACTGGGATATCTCTCTGCACAGAGCTTCAATACTGATGCCGTTTGTTTCTATGGAAACTAGACTCAGAGAGAAATCCATACATATATGGTATGACCCCTAATTATCTCTGGTCAATTTATAGTGAATTTCGAAAGGCGGAACAGTGAATCCAGAAACTGTTCTGGCCCTGTTCCACAAGAACCCGAATATCTCTTTCTGTACTGTTCCTATAATTGTTTCGTTACTTCCATATGAAAGTAGATTCATCAAGGTTCGATTACATAATTTATTCACTATTTAATTCCACTCCTACGAATTCTTGTGATTTTTCCAATCCACACCACTGCTGCTATCAGCTTCTGTTTTCAAAGTGAACCTTACCTAATTTGGGGTTTCATGGACCAACTAGGGCCTTGTCATACATAAGCCCACATATGATCATACTTAGTCATTCTAGTGGCTGATCATTTGCTCAACACTTCCATTCCAACATAGTTACATCATGAAACCATCTATACATTCACAAATACGAATGGTCTAATGCCATACTCCACTTCTACAAGCCATTTTCGCATGGCTGTACACTTATACATTTCATAAAGTACTCGAAAGACAACAATGGGTAGTCCTATACATGCCATAACAAAATTCAACCAAAATAGTACCCAAAAGAGCCTTTGATAGTGTGCGCGACTTCGACTTCAAGATCCCGAGTCCGATAGCTGGAGAACCAAAAATCTATAAAACAGAGGAGCAATGTAACGAGTAAGCAATTTATGCTTAGTAAGTTTGAGCAAGGAATTCCAGCATGCACAAAGAATAGCACACATTTAGCTAAACGGAATATTTCATAATACGCAATTTACCGATATCAAACTTGCTTCGCAACATTAACAACCCTTATGTACATACACAATAAACTAACTTGGCCGAAGGCCGGTAGCTCGTTTATCAACTGAGCGAACATTTATTTGTAAGGGCTCGATTAAATTCAACACATACGTAACATATCCCCATATTGGGATGTTTTTCGAGTATTCGCTGGAATTTTACAGCAAGCTCATTCATTACCAAATCACGTACCTTCGGGATTTAACCGGATATAGCTCCTCGTTCAAATGCCTTCGGGACATAGCCCGGTTTTAGTAACTCACACAATGCCTTCGGGACATAACCCGGATTTAATAACTCGCACGAATGCCTTCGGGACTTAACCCGGATTTAATAACTCGCACGAATGCCTTCGGGACTTAACCCGGATTTAATAACTCGCACGAATGCCTTCGGGACTTAACCCGGATTTAATAACTCGCACGAATGCCTTCGGGACTTAACCCGGATTTAGTATCTCGCACAAAGGCCTTCGGATCTTGATCCGGATATATTCACTTAGCACAAAGCCTTCGGGACTTAGCCCGGACAGCATTCAATTAATCATGCACATCTAACAATAATTCATAGCACATTCATATTTCATTTTCGTTTACGAAACTCAAACACAAGGCACATATTGTCCTTGCACATTCAGCTCAATAGCCACACATAGAGCATGATTTAATCACATCGAAATTTAAGCTCTCTTACTCAAGAACTTACCTCGGGTGTTGTCGAACGATTCCGCTAGCTATTCAACCACTTTTTCCTTCCCTTTATCGGTTTTATTTCCCCTTTGCTCTTGAGCTTAATCAAACAAATAAATTGATTTCATCATTTTAGGCATCAAAAGATGAACACAAGGCACTTAGCCCATATTTATACATTAGACATTAAAGTCTCATACATGCAAAAATCATGCATCAACACAACATATTAGCTAATTTCTTGCCCTTGGCCGAATATGCATGTCCATTTTTGGGGTCGATTTCAACACTTAATACACACATGTACACACTAGTAAAGCATCCTCCCCCTTTTCATCAATTTAACACATGCATTGCTCATTAACATGCAAAGTTACATTCGGCCTTAGCACACATCTTGCTAGCCGATTCTTCTCCATTTAGCAACCAATGCACATATGTGCTCACACAACAAAAAAATGCTAAAAAGGAGGTTCAAGAATCATCAAGCCATCATCACATGCATCATTAACAAGCTTTATATTTTGCATGCAATGGCATTAACACAACCTCCACCTAGGCCGAATCTTAACTCATCCTCATGCCTCATCACCACAACATCAAACATCAACCAAGAATGATTCATCCATGGTCAAGTGCCATTTCCATCACATAGCAAGATTTAGACCATGGGTTAGGTAGAACTCAAGCTAACAACTAAAACATGCATGCCTCTCATGGAACATCATCAAACATACCTTAGCCTAGCTACATGCATGGCCGAATCTCTTCACCTTTCTTCTTCTTTCCTCCTTAAAATTTTTGGCCAAGGATGAACCAAAGGATGAGAAAATTTTTCTTTGTTTTTCTTTCTAGTTTTTGGCAAGCATGAAGATGAGAAAAGGATGAACAAAATTCCCCCTTTCTCTTGTTTAGCTCACGGCAATGGGGGGACAAACACCACACACACATTTTTTTTCTTTTGTTTTTCATTTCTTTATTACCCATACTCCTTATTTTATTCTTCCACTAACAAAACATGTTTCATGACATGTTTTGCCCATCCTTCCTTGTCATGGCCGGCCACTACTCATTAGGGGGGGAATTTGACATGCAAGTCCCCCCTTTGTCCACATGCACTAGTAGGTCCTCACACATTGACCTATCACATTTTAGAATTTTCTCACATAAGTCCTATTGACTAAATTCACATGAAATCAACCCAATTGAAGCTTGAAATTTTCACACATTCATAATTACATATTCTACACAATAAGTATCACATTCAAACATTTCGGTGACTCGGTTTAGCGGTCCCGAAACCACTTCCCGACTAGGGTCAACTTTGGGCTGTCACATGTACTCATTTCCTTTAGCTATGTATCTAGTTGATTGCATCATATAGATGCTCTCTTTAATATAGTCGTTCAAGAACATTGTCTTGACATTTATTTTCTAGTTCTCATAATTAAGAGCAGTCGTAATGGACAATAATATGCGAATTAACTTGAGCATGGAAACTGAAGAGAAGGTTTTTTCGTGATCGTTACTTTCTTTCTAAATGTAACCTTTTAAAACAAGTCTGGCCTTATAAGTTTCCACTATTCCATCCGTATTTATTTTGTTCTTATAGATCCACTTACACCCTATAGGTTTTATCCCTTCTGAAAAGTCTACAAGTTCCCAAACTGAGTTGGATTGCATAAAATCTATTTTAGCTTTCATAGTTATTTCCCAGAGCTTGGAATTAGTAGTATTCATTGCTTCACCAAATATGACCAGGTCATCTTCTTCGTATTTGGAAGATCTAATGTTTAAAACACTTCCACCATATTGGAAGAACTTAGGCATGCGAAAAACCCTTCCACTACGACAAAGCTCCCTAAGTAGCTGATAGTTTACATGTCTACTATTAGAAATTGGTTCTTGAACAGTTACTATAGGGATTTGTGTGTTTCTTGAAAGTTCCTCGAGTACTTCTTTACATTGAAGTTTAAAGTGGCTCATGTAACTTTTTTCAAGAAAGGTAGCATGAGCTGACTCTATCAATATTTTCTCTTTTAAGTTATATAACAAACCACCCTTTTGTTTTCTTAGAATATCCCATAAACATGCACAATTCTATCTGTGAATCCAACTTCCTCACATCTTTACCTAATACGTGGATTGGGCATCCCCAAATCCTTAAATGATCCAGGCTTGACTTCTTACCGTGTCACAATTCATATAAAGTTTAGATGCGGCCTTCGTTGGTACATCATTCAGAATATTGCAAGTCGTTCGTAAAGCATACCCCCAAAAGGAGGTTGGCTGCTTTGAATAACTTAACATCGATCAAACCATGTCTAACGAAGTTCAATTCCTTTATTCTTCCACGCTAATTTATTATGAAGTTTCTAGCACAATTAATTAGGATAATATCTCATTCTCTATGAGATACCCTAAGAACTCATCCGATAAATATTCCCCACATTGATTAAGCTGAAGTGCTTTAATAGGTAAACCTAGTTGTTTCTCCACTTTCGTTTGAAACTCTTTAAATTTATCAAAGGCTTCACTTTTACAATGCATTAGGTACACATGCTCATAACTGGAATAATCATCAATAAAGGTTACGTAATAACTGTAACCATCTTTTGCACTGACATTCATAGGGCCACATACGTTAGTGTGCACAAGTTTTAAGGGCTTCACAATCCTCATTCCTTTTGCATTAAAAGATCACTTATTTATCTTACCTTCCAAGCAAGATTCACATTGTGGAAGATCAACTTCTTTAAGTAAGATTAAAATGTCATCTTTCACAAGTCTAGTGATTCTTTCTTGGTTAATATGACCAAGCCTCAAATGTTAAAGGTATGTGTTATTAGAGTGATAAGTCTTGGTTAATATAACCAAGTCTCAAATGTTAAAGGTAAGCCTTATTCGAGTGAGAACTTTTAAGTCTTTTATTCAAAATTTCAGTTCAAGTAGTGTGTACATCTTTAGTTTGATTGAATAGAGATTATTAGACATTCATCCATTACATATAAGATTACAATTTCTAAATATTGCAACACTATTATTAAAATTCACGATTAAGTCATATTTAAATAAACATGCAACAATAATTAAGTTTCTTTTGAAACTTGGTACATAGAAAACATATTTCAAAATAATCTTCCTAAAATTATCAAAATAAAGATGTGCATCTCTCATTACTTCAGCTGCCACACTTGTCTCATTTACAGTCGTCAATGATAGGTTATCATCTTTAAAATCTTTCATTTCCTTGAACCCCTTTGCCCTTAGTGGCTAGGTAATCCTTCCATTCTTTTGCATTTGGTCTTAAAATGTCTTCTTTTGCTTCATAAGAAAAACTTAAACTTAGATATATCTTTAGGCTTCTTGGTTATCTTCCTTTCCACTTTAGCTAGCCTTAAGGACTTAACCTTATTTCTTTTAGTGTGTTTTCCCTTCCCATTAAAGGAAGTACCAATCGCTAGGTTTTCTTATGCTTTTTGGTCCAGTTGGTTGTTATTCAACATCAAATTATGGGATTGTAACTCTTTCATGAGTTGTGTAAGCATTAGATTCTTGTTTCCAAGGTTATAAGCGGCCCTAAAGCATGTACAATCATTGGACAAGCTTTTGAACACCATTTCTATTTGTGTGTTATGGTCCAGATTGGCTCATTATCCATAACCTTGGCAAAGTATCCCATAAAAATGACCATATGCCCTTTAACCGGACTGTCTAGTTTTTGTAACACCCCTAACATGTATCCGTCACTGAATTAGGGTTATGGAACATTATCGTATAATCAAAAACATTTAAACAATATTTCATTCACTAAAATAAACATATCATATATCAATCATACATGTACATTCTGTCCCTAAATCGAGCCCTCGAGGCCCTAGAAATACCTTAGAAACAATTCGGGACTAAATTGAAAATATTTGGAAAGTCTAAGAAAAAGTTATAAAAATTTGGAATAAATCGAGGCTCGTGTCTCAGGCCGTGTAACCTTCGAACTAGGGACACACGGTCGTGTCTCAGCTCGTATGCTTACCCGTGTAACTCTCTAAGTAGGGTCACATAGTGTCACACTCCTGTATGCCAGATTGTGTAACTCTTGAAATAACCCCACATGCCCGTGTGTCAAGCCATGTGTTAGGCCGTATAACTCACTGACTTGCATAAAAAGGAATTTCCAGATGACACATGGCCGTGTCGTCAGGCCGTGTGCCACACACGGCTGAATCACACGTTTGTGTCTTAGGTCGTTTGGACATAAATTTGCCTAAAAACAAGTCATTTTCTATATCATTTCATGCATAAACACTTGAACTATTTGTGCACACCTACAAGGCATCAAACCATACCTAAACATGCATATATTGCCATTCCAAAAGTCCTAATTCAACTAAGCAATTTGCCATTCAAAGGCACATCAAACACACACAACAACACTTACCTAAACATGCATATTTTACCACATTTCAATCATTAATTACTAGTTCAAAACTTACCAAACATGCCACAAGTTGACCGTTGTCATACCAATTCAAAACATACCACATGAGCCATTCAAACATACATCACAAGTTAGTCAAAATGACAAAATCCAACAACGTATCAAATGATACCAACCAATATAACTTGCACAACTTATACATACCAAATCATCTATTAAATATTTAACTAAACATCATTATAAGTCCACCTATACATGCAATTATAACCTTGGCCAGAACATTAAAAACTACTGATATTTATGCTAGATAGTGTGATAGATCTTCGACGAGCTTCGAAATCGATCGAGCTTCAAATAATCTATAAAACATAGGAAAGAAACTACGTAAGCACTTAATGTAACAGCCTGTTTTTAGGTCAAATCGGAGTAGTGGTTTTGGGACCACAAATCTGAAGTCAAAATATTTATTTTATTATTTTAATAAGGTTTACAGTATGTCAGATAATTATGTAGAAGTTCCATAAAGAAATTTTACTGTTTAAATGCTTAATTCGGTAAAAAGGACAAAATCGCACAAAGTGTAAAATATGAGTTCTATTGTTTAAAGGTATTAAATAGTTATGGTTTATTAATATGGAAGTCCTTATAATGTTATTTGACCTTAGTTTAAGTTAATGTACATTCATGTCCATGAATTTCATGTTATTATAAGTTTATTTATAAGGTTATATTAGTAATTTAGTTATTAAAGTAATAATAATAAAACAAATTGCCAAAATTTCCTAATTGTTCATCCTTTCTTCACTGAAAATAAAGAGAAGAGAAGCCACTTTATGCTTTTAGGTTTCGGAAACTTCAATTCTTATATAAGATCAAGATAAGAAAATA
The DNA here is from genome assembly GCF_007990345.1 of Gossypium hirsutum. Taxonomy (NCBI): domain Eukaryota; kingdom Viridiplantae; phylum Streptophyta; class Magnoliopsida; order Malvales; family Malvaceae; genus Gossypium; species Gossypium hirsutum. Next base: position 70,799,046 of record NC_053426.1, on the reverse strand, counting down.
TCGGAATTAGGTTGGGGGAAACAAACGGTAGACGAGTAGTCAACGGTTATCTGAACAACTCGAGGTAAGTTCGTATAATTAGAATCGAACTATACTATACTTTCTATGGTTAAATTGAATGTTTATAATTGAATTACTTGATGATATATCAAATGTGTTACAAGCTTTAGTTGAACTATAAGAATTCAGTAGATTCAAGTGACATGTTACTGTACTTAAAGAAATGGTCGAGCTCTTGCATTTGTTGCGGACTCACCATAGCTCGTAAGAGCTTCTCGTTTAGCTCAATAGAGCTTCCCATTTCCAGCTTAATTGAGCTTACAGTTGTCAACTCATTATGAGCTTACTGGCCATGTCTCGAAAGAGCATGTATGATGAATTGACAGATTATTAACATTGTTCACTCGATTATCCTTTGAAGTTCTAATAGATTCAACGAGCCTAAATAATATTATATGAATAAGATATGGTTTATTTATTAGTTGAATGACTAACATGTGATGATTATGTGTAATTAGGTGATGGATTTTTATTGAATTGTTGGCTTGTTATTATTGTATTTGATTTCTTCAAATGGTAAGTTAAATTATGAATTGTACGAGCTTACTAAGCTTAGTAGCTTACTCTGTTCCTGTTTTTATGTCTTTTAGAGGTTCGTTAGCTCGCTCGTTCCGGACAAGTCAGAGTTGCATGTCACACTATCCAAATTTCCATTTGGTATTTTGAACTTTTGAACCTATGTAAATGTGGCATGTATAGGCTAGTTTAATAGTATAAGTTATGTTTTGGAATCATGTTTTGAGTAAGATTTGTATATAAGTTAAGCCATGTGATTTGGCTTATTTGGAACTAGGTGTTGGTTGTATATATGTGTGTGATCATCGTATGTTTTTAGCAAGATAATGTTTGAATGAAATTATGCAAAGATAGTCTTGGTTTATGGATGTTAAATGGATGAATTGTATATGATGTCATATAGGTATATGGACATGTAAATGGTAAGTTTAGATATGATTTATAATGTGTATTGAATTGGTGCATTTGGTTGCAAATTGAGTTGTTTAAATGTGGTCAATTTTGAATATATATGCTTATGTTTTAGGGTGGCAAATTTGGTTATTCAAATGGCCTATTCTTGTCCACACAGGTAGAGACACAAGCGTGTGTCTCAACCGTGTGCGACACACGGTCACGTTACACAGCCGTGTGTCCCCTGGGGTACCCTACGAATTAAAGTCAATATACCCTCTAGTTTTGACACAGCCTAGACACACGGGCGTGTCTAATGGTCGTGTGTGGTACATGGGCTAGCACACGGGCATGTGGTCGACCGTGTAGCCAAGTTTGTAGCCTCCTTAATTTCACGCAGCCTGGCCCTCGGCGTGTCTTGTGGCCGTGTGGGTAAGTCAGTATGTATGCCCTGTTTTTCCACGGTTTAGACACATGAACGTGTCTAAGGCCGTGTGAGGCACAAGGTCTGTTCACACGGGCATGTGACCTTTTAAAAGCTCAAAATTTTTCTAAGTTGTCGAAACTTTTATATGTTACCAACTTGGTCCCTAATGTATGTTTTAAGTATAGTATGCTCGATTTTAAGTTCATACTGAATGTGAATGAATGACATTTATCGTAATGAGTTGATATTTGATATGAAATTGTTCTGAACTAAATGACAAGTCCAGTAATGCCGCTTAACCTATTCCAGCGACGGTTACAGGTTAGGGGTATTACACTTAATGTTTAGTAAGTTCGTAGAAAATAAAACATAACTTACCATTTCATTCATATAACAATAAGTATAAGCATAATATAACCCGAACTACAAGCTTGGAACAAGCTTATACATCATCATTAATATAAAAGTTAGTGCATTTATACATAACTCATTTGAATTAAGCATAAATAAGTCATTTTCATATGAAAATACATCATTGATTCATACATCTTTTTCATGAGCATATGCAAAATTCCACTGGGAAACTTACCATTTCAATCCCTTTTCTTGCCCGTTGAACCATCTTTAATATCATCAGATACTCAGGAAAGCTCACACGAAGTGTGCTTAAACATATATCCGTAACATTTCCTTTACATCATTGCTAACACGAGTTGTGAGTCAGAATGTAAGTTACACGATGCTGCTCACATGAGCTATGGAGTATATGCAACAAATGCAGAACTTCAGCCATCAGTAGGACATTCAAGACTAGCACCCAAAACATGAAATCCGTAATGAATGTCAGTTGTATCCTACGAATTCCTAAGGTTGAACCACGACTCAACTTCTGTCAATTCATCAGAACATTGATACGATTATACATTAATCTTTTTACATTAAAAATAACATAGTTAACATTCAAATTAAACAACATTGATTCAATAAACATTCATACGAACTTACCTCGACAACTAGGGCGTATAAGTTAAACAAGTTATTCCGAAGCTTTTGCTTTGCCTCGATCTACGTCCGTACGTGGTTTACCTTGATCAAAATAGACAAGTTTCAATCCATTTATTACCTCTAATATTCAATTTAGTCACCATTTCATATTTATACAAAATTACCATTTTACCACTAATATTTTAACCTTTCACAATTTAGTCCTTAAGCTCATAAATTGAAATTTCAGCATTTTAATCCTCCATTCAAGCTAATCGAATTTGCTAGGGAGTTATATCAACCCATAAAAACCATCATTTCATAAATTTGACATAAACTTTTACTATTTTTACAAATCAATTTCTAAATGCAAATTTCATCAAAAATTATTTTACAAAACTTGTTTATTTATCAGCAATGACTCACAATCTACCATTAAACATCAAGAACCATTAAAAAAATTCATGGCATAACCCTCAATCTTTAAAAATTTTACAAATTGACCCCCAGGCTAGCTAGATTAAGTTAAAATGACTTCAAAAACATAAAAATCATTAAAAACGGGAGTTAGAATCATACCATGCAAGGTAGAAGTAGAAATTGAATGCTCCCCCTTTCAAAAAGAATCATACCATGCAAGGTAGAAGTAGAAATTGAATGCTCCACCTTTCAGAAATGGTGAATCGGCCAAACAATGGAAACTGGAAAAGATGATACCATTTTCCTTAGTTATTTTTGAATTTATTTACCATTCTACCCTTTAAAAATCATCAAAATTACATTAATACCTTACCCATAAATATCCACTAACCCTTTAATTGATATATTTACCATTCAAGTTCTTTATTTTAAGATTTCAAAGTTTTTGGACCTTTTTACCTAATAGAATTCAACTTTTACCCTTTTTACGATTTAGTCCTTTTTACTTAATCATGCAAACATTAAAATTTCTTAACAAAATTTTAATACAACCTCAGTAACATCACATAGACATTAAAATAATAAATAAAAATTTACTCATCAAATTTGTGGTTCCGAAACCAATGTTCTGATTTCACTATAAACCGGTTGTTACAGTTTTTATTAGGCATTCATCAAACTAGTTATAGCCGATTATCGTGCCAAGGCAGCTGGCCTCTGAACATGTCTTCTAGTTTGACTAGACTCGTTTTGGTAGTCTTATATGATATTCATTAAGATGATGCATGCGTCTTACATTAAACCTTGAAAATATTTGTAACTCGTTGTAGTGATAATTCCTACACACATTGAATTAAGTCACCTTGGGGCAATTTTAATCAACTAGTAAGAACATGGATTTCCACCCAATTAATGTGAACCTAATTCCTTAGGCATTTATACGTACTAATAATCATCTCACATTTGGTCATCATTCTAACTTAAGCATAACTTTTTGGGAAGTTACTTAACTAGAATGATCTTTGACTGCATAACCATCAACTCAACATCTGTCATTTCATGTACCACAATTGAATCATCTTGGGACAATCTCAACAAGTAATATGTATGATTAGTTGTCCTCTATAAAAGAAAAAAAAATTCTTATATCGCATGATAATATCTACAATGTGGCCGACCAACTATCATATGATTATAAGATAATTCTTCTTTCTTTTTCCTTAGTGAAATCTACATAACAACGCCTACCTTGGGCAGATCCATTTCATGTCATCACAAGAGATCATCGATGAAGGTCGTAAGTCTTGTTTAGAGACCTTTTTCCACTCAATCTTTTACAAACATGCAATGTTTTGATGTCTAAATCCAATCATGGATGATTAATAAATGCATGACAAGTACATGTCATATTCTTTTCCTAAATTATATGGCAAGCTTACCATACATATGCATGAACATACTTTATAGTCAATTTAAATATCATAATGCTATCTTAGAAAAGCATAATATTAAATGACTCTTACCAGCCAAATTTTTTATGATTCCATCCTAGAAAATTAATAAATAAAAATTATAATTATTACCCCATAGCATATTTTGGGTCTTTTAGGTGAAAGTCAAATATCCTTATTTTCTGGGATTTTTCTAACACCACAAATGACTTGAAAACCACTGAAGGGGTTTGTTGTCAAACTACTATTGCCATCATGAACTTTCATTGCTACCATAGTTGATGCCACCATCGTCACCGGCTACTATCGAGTCACCACCAACCACCATCATCTGTCATTACCAACCACCGCTAGCAATCGTCGACCACTATTGGCCACCGTCCCCGATCACCACCTTCGTACCACCAGCAACCTCTACCACTGGACCACTATCGATCTTTTGTCAGTTGACTAGATTGAGTTTTCGATGTCTCAATCAGTCTTAGATGCGTTTCGGTTCTCCGAGATTCGTCAAAAAATTTATTTACATAATACTTATGTTTGTTTCTGGCTTACATGAATTATTCCAAAAATAAATTAATAAAATAATTCCTACATAGAGATGATAGTCTCCGATCTAATTACATATCCTAAAATAAATATTAAAATAATAATTACAATCACTTTAATTTCTAGAAATCAAAACTTTGACAAAATTACTTTATCATGTAAATAATAAAATACTAAAAATACATTCATTCATATATATAACCCAAAACATGCTAATAATTACAAGAATGTCACATCTTATCAAAAAATTCCAGTATCAGTTTACACTATGAACATAGCACAACCTGACTCTAACACCAATAGTTGAAAAAAAATTCGGTTCAAAAATAGTTTTCTTGCATAGCGGAAAATAAAAATTTCAAAACTGAACTGGTTTGTGATATTTATAGCAATAAACTTCTCCCAAAAAGTACTTGTGTCTTAAGCAAGACAGATCCTATACATTCTCAGCTGTCAACCGAATGACCTCCTTCGCTATTCTCATACCACGAATCACTTTTAATATGTGCTCGAACAATCCAGAAAATATAATTTATACTTAGAAATAAATTCTCACTATTTTTTGATAGAATAACAATATTGAAAACTTATGTGTAAATAGCTCTACTATTGCCGTCTATTTATTGAGAGAGATAGAAGAACCCTGATTAAACTAGTAGAATACAAATACTACTTATCTGATAGAAAAACAAGTCTCCTAATTCTACTAGGAGAGAGGAGTAGTATTGGGCCTCTCGTATATTGTGTCTAATTATATGTACTTTTTAGACTTTTAACCAAGCGTTTTATAATTTAATCCAACCTAATACAAGTTTTTCTATTTTTAAAATAAATATTATTTTTTAAATTAATTTAATTAGATAAATTAATTGTCTAATTAAATAATTTTCTAAACTGAATTCTAATTCTGTTAAAGTAATGAAAACTTTAACTTAAAAAAATCTAAGAGAAAATATATTTAATTTCCATATTCAATGAATTCACCATGACCAATTAATTTAATTCTATTTTCAAACTTCCATTGTTTAATTAAATAATAATTTGAAAAACTTAAATTAATTCTTAGGTCATTTCTGAATGTTACCCTAATAGGATATTCTTAATCTCTTTGTAATATATATGTTCTCCCAATATGATCTTCCTTCATGAAAAATCAATTACTAACAAATAGTAATTAAATCATTAATCAATAAGACAAATTACTCGTGACCATGTTACATTTCATCTATCATATAATGTCGATAAGAGGATATCATTTACCCTTTAATTGTGTTATGAATTCCACTATTGTGGAATAATGCTACATACTGCAAAAGTTGTATACCCAATGCACTAAATTTTGGTTCTTTATCTATTTGAACTCAGGTTTTCATTTACATCAAAGTATACGAGTCACACACGCATAGTCCATCATCTACTCAGGATAAGTCCATCATCTACTCAAGATAAAGTTAAGTCACACTATAAATTTCACTAATGAATGAATCCATAAACGGGTCTAAGATCTATTCTATTTGGGTATTGTTTGATGTTTAGTGCAATTAGTCACATTTATGTATCTATTTTTTAAGAGTCATCTGCTCCGATAAATCTCCCCAATTGAATTTAATAGATGACATATTAGTTTTGCTCAATTACGATTAAACTAAGGACATGTTTAGATTATCTACTAATATAAGTTGTCTTTCCGTATTACAAGTCAACCAAATAATATTACTTAGTACTAGTTAAACAATACATAATTAGTGAACCAATATTTTCTTTCATTTTATTTTGCGTACAAAAAATTTTCAGGAAAATATGCAAATATATTAATAACCAAATTTGTTCGAACAATACAACTTCTCATATATACAAAAATACTATGCTAAATTTTCTCTTTAATTTTAATTAAATATTGGGCGATATTTAAGCTTTATTTGAGAAAAGACAAAATAAATTGAAGAGAAATTATCTTTTATTCAAGGGTGGCCAATCATAAGACAAATAATTAAATAGACTTTATTTAAGAGTTTTTCTCAAAATCCCATTATGCAGTGTCGTTCGTTATACCGGTAAATTTGGGATGCGAGAATAGAATGGGTGTACAGAGCAATAGTACAAATCTTAAATATGCTTTGAGCTAATCAAATTCTTGTTGACAGTCTCGATTCCACTTACTTTTTCGCATTTCGCACGGATTTGAAGAACAGTAAAAATTGCAAATTTTAAGATAAATCTGTTCAAGTTTGCCTCGCTTCCTATGAGTTGTTGTAATCCTTTTACCAAGGTAGGAGGTTCCATGTAAACTATGTCTGTTATTTTTATTTACTTCGATGCCCCGACTCAAGACAATAAAACCTAAAAACTTCGCCACAATCACTCCGAAAGAACATCTTGCAAGGTTCAACGGCAGCTGATGTTTTTGGAATATGGCAACAGTTGTGGCCAAATCTGTGATGTGTTGTTTGTATTTAACATGTCATCCACTTAAATTTCAATAAAAATCCGATACATTGTTTAAAATTTTGTTGTCTGAGGAAGGGATCCTCCGAAAACGACGAGGGGAATGCTTCAAAACAACAGAAGACCACTGCTGGAAGGGAAGATGCACAGGAAAAAGGGCGATCATGCTCCTTCCGATTAAGGGAAAAGACTGGGCAAGTTCAAAGATACCAACACCAGGATCTTGGGGAGATGAAGGATATTCCACTGTGCTCCAAGTATTCCAGCTATTGCCACTACCATAGCTACTACTACAACAATGCCTACTACATTTGTTGTGGAGTTAGGGTTACCGCCCCCACCCCTCGGATGAATTGGGACTTCAACTAGTGTTTCGAAGACTCTTTATGAGGACTTAACAAAGATTCTTTATGATCATATTATTTTCTATCTTGTATTTTAATTTATCGTTTTCTATGTTGTATTTTAATTAATTTTATATAGTCCTGAGTTCTCAAGTCTGATTAACACTATCAATTAACTCCCAAATGTGTAGTACATATAGTTCATCATGTTATCTTTTCAATCATAATTATATTTAAAATATTTTATATTATAGAAACTTTTGTCCCACTAAATATTTATGTGGTGTTGCTTTTATATTATTTTTGTTGTGTTTTAATTATCTAATCATGTCGAATAATCATTTTGTATCTAACACTATTAAATCTTATTGAGCACATTCGAATAACACTCGAGTTTGTAATAAATATCATATTAGGAATGGAACTATTATTCATCTAGACCCTCTTGTTATATATAATTGGTTGGACATCAATTATTACACCAAAATAGTAAAAAAGCTAAATTTCTAACATTAAAGCAGAGAAAATAGTGTGAAGAGCATAACTAAATTATTGACAATCATACCCCCATGTTTCAATAACTAAAATACCAAACTAATAAATCAAAACTATCTGAATAACTTCACCACAAATATCAAATCTATATTTGGGGAAACTTGAATCTTGCGACCTCAAACATCCCAATGCCTCCTTTTTACCATTATGTTAATGCTTTATTTGCAACTTGATTCGGTGTTTGTTGCATAAGCAAAACGAAAATACTTTTATGTATCAGTTTTTTATCAAACCAATCATAAAAGGGTAAAATGATTAAATAATTCTATACTTATCATTTATACATCTAGATAACTTGAGTATATATATTTAACATGTTAAAATGATCAAACTTACTTTGTTGTAAAAAGAAAAGATGTTTTATGTGAGTAAAATGTAATAGTTCTTATACACTTCATAAATTTGAAATTTAATTCCTGTACTTTTATTTACAGGAATTTAGTCCTATTTTCTAGATTTTAAAATTATGTCCAATTGTTAACACTATTAATTTTTTTAAAAATTTAATTTGAAGACTTACATTTAGAAAAATAGTGTTATATGTATTTAACACTTTCTAAACAATCAATGGACAACCTAATGAAACAAATTTTATACTTACAAATCTAAATAATATTAAAGACCATAGGATCCAAATTTATGGGAATTTTTCCAGTTTAAGTTGTACCAGAACCTGCAATGAAAAGAAAGGACGAAGGCTGCCTCTACTACAAAAAAGTAGGCTCTCAATTTTGCTAATATTACTTCTCAACATTATATAGAGACCACAGGAGAGATAACTGCAGTAATCACTTATTTGATTATATTTGCTGCCTCTTTTCTTCTTTTTAAGTTGCAGTGAAAGGGGACCTGGTAACTAGGTGAGGTGATTGGCCAAAATTTTATAATTTAACACTATATTGACATGGTCAAGAGTTGAATCGCTTTATTTATCTCCATTCGTGCGATCGATTCTTGCTCGGATGCATCTAAAATTTCTATATTTTTGGTGAAGTCGGTATTTTCTTCAGTTGCTTGTATCAAAAGTGTAAATTGTAGGATTAAACTAGGAGAGAGAGAAAGGGACATACCAGAGGCAATAATATACGTTTTCCTACGCCAAATAGGTCTTATCCAACCCTGCAACCAACATAATTACAGTGAAAGAAAAGAATGTATAATTAATAATTAAGGATGGAAAGGAACTTTATCGAAATGCCCCGTAGGTGAACACTCATCCTCTAATCATCGCATTGCTTCCAACTTTGAAAATTTTCTATGTAACTTAATTTATTACTGTCTAATGAAGATCCGATGAATACAAGTCATTGGGAATATTTTAACTGAGGACCAACGATTAAAGTTGAGACATAAATGGTCCTAGTGTAAAAATCCATAAAATATGGCATCTTCTCAACGGATGCGTGAATAAAAATTCCCGTGGACTTGATTTGTCTGCTGTTGAAGGTAGGAAGCAGCTCAAACCAATGTTGTCAAGCCCTGCTTCGTCTAAAGCCACCTAACCGATGCATCTTAGTGTTAGACATGATTAAGCACAAACTTAGACATGTTTTTGTAACCCAAAAAATGAAAATGAAAAAATACCCACCTTCCTTTAATTTTTTTCCCCTTTCCCATTAGATGTATATTTTATTT